>NW_026057577.1:74368782-74492069 GCF_023721935.1 Panthera uncia | reverse complement strand
AATGAAATGAAATGAAATGAAATGAAATGAAATGAAATGAAATGAAATGAAATGAAAAAGAAATGCACAATGTTGGCTTCATCTTGGGTATTTTGAATCAGCCCACATTTGAGTAAGATCTCCAGGTAATTTATTTGCAGTTTACAGTTCGAGAGGCACTGCTCTAAGGCTAATAACTACAACTGAAAGTCCCTCTAGACCAAACAACCTTATATCTGAAATCAACTAAGGTCAATATAGTTTTTGAGATTTATAAGAGTGAAGACTGATTAACATTAATCCAGAACAGTTCTTCCCTTGGCAAGACTCTCTTATTTGCTTGATCTGAGCATCAGGCACTATTTTTATTAAAAAAAATTAGTAATTTCACATATTTACAATGAAGAAAAATATTTTTAAAATCTTACAAAGATACTAAATGTTAATTAGACTAATGAATTTCACTTTTAGCTCTTGATAATGCTGTTAACACAATAAATATATTTTTTATTCTCACACAAGGTATTTTAACTATTATAGGATAAACTCCAATCTTAGTGTTTGAGTAAATGACCAGATAAACCAGGATATGATAACATAATAACATAAATTTAGGAAATATACAAGTTAGCCATTAAAAATTTAAAGATGATGATAGTTCATCTTGGGTTCCTCTTTTGCTTCTCCATTAGAGAATTTATTTGTCAGGTTTGAGTTGTAAGTACTCACTTTCACAGAAAATTAAATTTCCATTTAAAAATGTCTTACTGGTAAGGCATCTTTGTCACTCATTTACTAGATATTCTTGGGTAAGATGTGTTTCTATGTATTAACTACCAAATGTTTTCACATTTAAAATATATAATTATATAATAATTACCAATTAGGTATATATACAAAATTAAAAATTTTAATACACTGTTCATTTCCCACTTGCAACCCATTATACTCAAACACAGTTCCACTAGAAATTAAGCACACTTTTTAGGCAGATTTTAATGTGTACTAACATAAAGAATGCTAAAACAAAAATTCTCTATGATATGGTAAACATGTATTATTTCAAAAAAATCCTGGGGATTCTTTTATTTTAAAAAGGCTTTAGAGGTACCTTCTTGAATGGAACATTTTGCTGGTGTTTCATTGTCACTCAGTCAAAAAAGACTGAAGTAAAGAAATGCTTTGAATTAAAGAGAAAGTGATGCAACTAAACAACACTGCATGAGGTCTGTGTGCAGATAATTAAAGATGAAAATGATGGTAACAGAGAGCATGCAATTACTATATAAGATAAAGAGGACACTGGAGGCAGTTTAAGAATTTTTCCCTATGATATTGAGTCCCTTGGCTCCCAACCCTACCATATTCCTTGAGAGTCTTACATATATTTAATGTGAACTTAACAACTGACCTTATACAATTCAGTAGTGGCTTTGTGACAGCACATCACAAACTTGTTAACCAACTTGTTGGAGCATCTCAAAGAAATACATTGTTAAGAACTATATCCAGATAGGGCAAATGACATGGAAGTGTCATATGTTCAATACACATAATTTAACTAAGCCACCGAACATTTTAAAGCCACCCTTCAGCATTCAAGAGGTCCTTACACAGGCACATTTTGAGCTGTTTATCCTTTAGGAAGTGCTGACTCCAATGCTCTCACTTAGAGAATTTTGTTTTGACATAATCACTTCTGGTTGATGTGTCCTTAGATACCATGCCATGATCCAACTGCACACAATGCTATCCATTCCAGCTGATTGGTTTTTGCTAACCTTTGTCACAACCTTAAATGGTTGATTTTAACCAAGAATAGGCTCACTGCACCGAATGCTATTAGATCTCAGCTTCATAGAGTTACTATTTTCAGCCTTGGGAAAGAAAATTTTTGGCTAAGGCAGCTAAAATCTGGAAACCTGTATTAATGATTCCTTTTTTACAGATGTAACTTGGTTTTTTACAATGACCATGGAAATATTACTAGTAAAATAATAAAAATATTTTTCATTTACGTTACACTTAGAATTTACAGAGGACTTTACAAATATGCAATATAAATCAAGGGTGAAAAGTTAATTAAGTATCCTCACAGTTTATCTTATTGTATACCTTTTATCTTTCCTAATTTTTTTTCCAGTTTCTCTTATTAACTACTTATCTATTGTTTAATTAAAGAAATGTTTTTCTCGAGTTCTAGCTTGGGGCAAGTCTTCCTGCAGTCAGTGTTGAGAAATATAGCAAACCAGTGTTAATTTTAAGTGATGCAAGTTGCACAAGGTAAGAGTTCAAATGATAAAAGTTAAATAACTAAAACAGTGTATATTATAAACCTTTATAATCACAAACCTTTTCAGATAGATGAATGTACATAATACGTGCCACAACATGGATGGAAATGGAGGGTATTATGCTAAGTGAAATAAGTCAGTCAGAGAAAGACAGATATATGATTTCACTCATATGTGGAATTTGAGAAACTTAACAGATGACCATAGGGGCAGGGAAGAAAAAATAAGATACAAACAGAGAGGGAGGCAAACCAGAAGAGACTCTTAAATACAGAGAACAAACTGAGGGTTGATGGGGGTGGAGGGTTGGGGAATAAGGAATATGGGTGATGGGCATTGAGGAGGGCACTTGTTGGGATGTGCACTGGGAGTTGTATGTGACAAATCATGGGAATCTACTCCTAAAGTCAAGAGTACACTGTAGGTTAGCTAACTTGACAAAAAAAACCCCACATAAGACAGTGTTTTTATATATTCATAACATATAAAATATATTTATGAATATATAAATATATAATATATAAAATGTATAGAGAAATATATAAAATATATAATATGTATATAGAATATAAACTTAATAGATTTATTGAATGTTTATGTATAAACACCCATGTTACATAGAACAAGGACGTGAAAATGAGTACAAATGAGATTGCAGGAAGACTTGCTCCAGACTAGAACCTGAGCACCTCCTCTTGAGGGACATATATGCTAGTATGGTTACTGATCTGAGACCACTAGACTCAGGAAATCATCTTTTTCTTTTCTTAAAATATCTAATTGCTATAGGAAATAAAACTTTATGGGTGTCATAGATTTACCTGTTGTAAGTCTTCATAGGCTAATTAATATATTAAAAGGAGTAAGCACTTTTATAGTAATACCACATGCCAGGAACCATTCTAAGCGTTTTACAGATATGAAATCCCCATAATTCCCATAATCCCCATACTGAGATTATGTGGGTACCACTGTTTTCCCTTTATCACAGGTGAGGAAGAGAGGCATAGAAAAGTTAAATAAATGGTCCATGGTTACATGGCTAGAGCAGAGCCAGGTTAGAAAAGCAGGTTTTTATACTCTTTATAAGGGTATATACCATCTCTTGACTTTATTATAATGCCCTTGAAACTACTAGAATCTCCAAAGATTTTTTGACTCAGAAAATGGAAGTTTATTGAGTAAACAAGTGGTAGCCACAGACATGCCTGTCACTCCCAGAGAAGCCCAGGAACTACCACCCAAATGATTCTTATCTGGGGGGAAACATAATGGTATCTGAGCTGCTACTTACTGTGAGTAAATTCTGTATGTAGATTTTTTTTTTAATTCCAAAGTTCATGAAGTGAAGACAAATAATAGAAGAGATTCTTAGTGGTTAAGAAAAAAAATAAAAGTTTGTGAAAACTGGTTAATGTGAAGGTGACTGGCTTACTTATTTTGGAGAAACTATTATATAATTTGATTACTGATATCCATTTTGGATATAAAGACAATGTATGCCAGGGGGGAAAAATGAAGACTGTGTTTCTTTTCACTTAAGAGAAAAGAGATAGAATAGAGATGTTATTTCAGAGACCCTCACAAATAAATCACCCTATGAATAGTTCCTCCAACCACCCAGTTTCCAAGTGCTTGAAGATTCTGTAGTGTGGCACTGGGAGATGGAAATTGCAGGCTTATTCTAGGGACAAATGTGACAGGGGATAAAAATGCAACTAGCAGATATGGAAAGTGGTAACAGAATAGATTCTTATCTCATTTTCTCAAGCTCTTCCTTAAATTGTTCCCCCAAAGAACATTTAATTCAAGCTCAGAGACCCAGAAAGCTATCTTATCTTGTTTGAAAACTGACTTTCACAAGTAAAGTAATCAGTTCTGACCTTAAAACACTAAGCTACTAGTCTAAATTATGAGAAAATCTGACTTCATTTAAGTCTGTTATTTTCTTTGAAATATTTTCTTTGGTAATTTAGCATTCAACTTCCTTGACTCTCCTCTCATGCAGAGTCATGCAGGGATCATTTTATTAGCTATTCCTCATTTCATACCCATAAAACTCCTGCATACTTCACTTGCCTTCTGTTGTCCCCCTTCAAATTTGAACAATGTTCTTTCCTTAGATAGACTCATTTCCACATGGAGTTTCATTCCAACCTCCTGGAATGAGAAAATATCCTTAACTGATGGATGTGTTCAGACTTTTTATACTGTCAAACATTATCCAGATGGTGTCAGTGATAACAGTTCTATAAACTGTAAATTTTAACAATCTCCAGTTTGAAATATGTAAGCACTGCCTCCCAGCATGCACAAATTACAAAAGATCTTAGCTTAACAGATATATGATTATGTTTAAAACTGATACACTCCTTCACGTATGAAGCAAATGTATTTTCCTTGGAAAATTCAAGAAAATATATGAAAGATTATTAAAAAAATCACATATACAAAAAATTGTGTGGCCTATTTATTTAAACATAAAGAAAGGAGGAAGGAGGGAGAAAGGAATGGAAGAAGAAGAAAGATTATCTGTGCCCCCCCAAATTATTTGTAATGACTAGCCAAATATGTTCCCACCATATGAGATACATACATACAAAGTGGTTGGAATAAAGTACAGAATAGCAAAGGTAGTTATTTAATTTGCTTATGGATGTTTGATTATGTATTTAATCAATTATACTTTTACTTCTTCTGGCCTAAGATACCATGAAGAAAACTATTTATCTTTTCTGCTTCATCTGAACTTACTGTAGGTTTATCATAAATACTCATGTTCCCTAAGGCAAGATAAGAAACAACGCACTCCTCAGACATACACACACACTATCAAAATACCATAATCATAATTCAAGTTATTTGAACAAATTTGGTTCATGGCATGTTAGAACTATAGGTGACTCTGTATATATTGCCCTATCTTTATTTCTAATGAACATTTTTTCCCTTAAATCCTTCAATCTATTCAGGTAGTTGCAAAGCATCTGGGAAAATTGATGCGATACATAGAATGACTTAGTTTGAAAGATTCTTACGTAAGATCCAAAATCTTTGACTGAACAGATTGTTCTCTATGATATGAGGCTAGGAACAGATGATTAAAATTTTATACATATGAATATGTTCACACACATAATGATTAATCATGTTTATATATGGCATACACATAGACACATACATTCATTTATAATGTTCAAAGTGGTGATTAATGGGTATTAAATGCTTCAAATGAAGTTTCTTAACACCCTATGAAGATATATTAAATTAAATAATATGATTTTAAATCACATATTATGAAAATAAGTGTTGTTTTAATTTTTATTGAAAGCCAACCAGAACTTTAAGTGGACGCTCATACAAAGACACTCTTGTGATAGCATTATGGACCTGAAGGGTACTTTACTTTTGGCAAACATTTTCCATGCCAGCCGCAGAATACACTGTTTCAATTACCTCTTTCCCCTCAGATTTTTCACTGAATTTGATAAAAAGACCTCAAAATCCTAGTCCCAATAGCTTTCCTCTCTTCCACAACCCAGTATGACACTAATTTGGTTGTTTGCCCTGGTAACGGTGTTAACCTTTTGGACATCACTGAATTCTAAACTATGAGAATCTAGTGATTGGTGCTTAGATGGAGAGTTTTATAATGTGGAAACACTTTGAAGAGCAACCAGCTATATAATATAAGACTTAATTCCATCATATCAATATACAAAGTGGAAACCTCAATTGAGAGACTTTAGGGATATTAATTAAAAATCAGGCTTCTAAAAATACTTATCATTTTATTGTATATATGAGCAGGAAAAATGAAACTTAGGAATAAACCTTGTATCACAGGAATACCAATATATTTCTAAGGGAAGCATTAGAGAAAAAAAAAATGAGATCTTTTTTTTTTCTCTATGCTCACATTAACATTTAGAGGCTTAGTGCTTTTTTTTTTTTTCCCACAGATTTCTTTTTTACTTTTTTTTTTTTTAAGTTTCTTTATTTATTTTGAAAGAGAGAGAAAGAAAGAGCAGGTGAGGGAGGGGCAGAGAGAGGGAGAAAGAATCCTAAGCAGGCTCTGCTCTGTCAGCACAGAGCCCAATGCAGGTTTCAAACCCATAAATTGTGAGACCATAACCTGAACCGATCAAAAGTCAGACGCAAAACTGACTGAGACACCCAGGCACCTGTTTTTTGTTTGTTTTTTTTTTTTCCTCTTTTTTTTTTTTTTATAGATTTCTTAGCTAAGAATATACAACTGTTATGAACTTCCTTAAAAGATTTTAAAAAATGATACATAGATATTCTAACAATGCAAAGTGAAAACATTCAAGTTGAAACGCCAATTTCTGACAACACAATCTCAAAAAGACAAAATTGGAACAGGAGGAAAACAACATAAATAACACTGCTTTTAAACTCTGTGGTTGGCTTTATATTTCAAACATTAAAAGTATATGCTATCTTGGTTCGAAGACTCCATAATCAATAATGAATAAAGTTTGAACAAGCTGAGGAATCATTAGCTTCATGTTAAGCCCTGTTCACCTTCTCTGGACCATTTCACACCTCAAAGTCTTAATTGAATAAATATATCCTGCATTTAATGACTATGAAATTAAGTTCAAAAATGGTATTCATTAACTTATTTTTATGTAATCATTTGCCCTATGGTAAGTATTATTTGAAAATATAAGGTATCTGGATTTATGTGATTCTCAGTCATTTCTCACTGTCATAATGTCTATATTAAGTAATTCTAATTATGCTCAATTTATTATTTTCAAAGAAACACAAGTTATACACAATTATGTTTAGCGCCTAAAAACAGGAATATTTTAAGGTTTTAATTTTAAAAGTCTATAATAAATTGACTTTAAGAATTCAGAAGTTTAGTATTCCCTTCAATTTCAGTTTATATTATCTTCTATTTTGTGTGTTTCAGCCACTTTATTTTCTAAAATGTCATAACACTGATCATAGATAGATGTATGAATACCTTTAGTTTTGTGAGGACTTTTTCATTCTAAGCAACCAATTTTATAAATATTTTATCTCTCAATTGATACACTAGTTACTAGAATTAAGTTAACCACATGGATTTTAAGACCAGGCAATCTAGAGGATGGGATACACTTTAATAATAATAAAAAAGACACATCTAGAAGAAAACAGACTTTTTACCATCTGTTTTTGATCTGTTTCAAGGAATATGTAGTTAAGAAATAAAATAAATTTGGGGCGCCTGGGTGGCTCGGTCGGTTAAGCGTCCGACTTAGGCTCAGGTCATGATCTCACGGTCCGTGGGTTCGAGCCCCGCGTCGTGCTCTGTGCTGACAGCTCAGAGCCTGGAGCCTGTTTCAGATTCTGTGTCTCTCTCTCTCTGACCCTCCCCCGTTCATGCTCTGTCTCTCTCTGTCTCAAAAATACATAAACGTTAAAAAAAATAAATAAATAAATTAGGATGACAGTAAAAATAAGTATAGACTCTAGAAAGATATAATGACTTATACACTTCAATCCAAGAGATAGAGTGATCTAGTATTGAGGCTAAGAAAATGCTGTTTGGAGTCTAACATCTGAGTTTGATTCTTCATTCTGCAACTTTCTGTTTGTTCAAGTTATTTTACCTTTCTGAGACTTAATATGACCATGTTTCTCTTTAGATTATTCATAATACCCATGCTTTGGCAGTAGATGCTACTATCGTGTTATTAGGAAAGATTTGCAAGTCCATCGAGTATCAACCGGAACCTACGCTTACACCATTTAATTATATCTGTTTTGACCACAGAAGTAGCTGAGGAGTACCTGCCTTCTCGTGCATGTTCATCACTTCCCCCTTCTAAGGTGTTCTCTACATTTTATTCCTATTGTGGGTTTCCTACCTCAGCAGCATCTTCTGATTGATTGTCGACTTCTGCCTTCTCATTTTTATGATAGAAATCTGAAGCTGAAAATATCTCTGAAAATCAGCAACTTTATCTTCCTGTTCCTTTAAAACCTGAAGAAAACAAACAAAAAAAAAAACCACTATGATATCAAGAGAAAAAAAAATATTCTTTTTACACTAATACTTAACAGCATTTGACTAGAAGAAAGTATTTGTTTAATCTTCTCACATATCAAGTCTATGTAATATTTTTAACTACTGGAATTTACCAACTACCGTGGGGAAACATTTGCAGCAGGCCCTGGTACACACCATTCTATTCTCTGTTTTTATAAGTTCAATTTTTTCAGAAGTCACACATAAGTGATACCACATAGTACAGTATGTGTCTTTCTCTGTCTAGCTTATTTCACTTAGCATAATGCCTGCTAGGTTCATTCATGTTACCATAAATGTTAAGATTTCCTTCTCATTTATGGCTTCATAATATTCCATTGCACGTATGCATGTCTGTGTGTATCATATTCTCTTGATTCATTTGTTCATAAATGGACATATAAGTTGTTTCTGTGTCTTGGCTATTGCGAATAATGCAGCAATGAGAATAAGAGGGCATATTTTTTAAGCTATTGATTTTGTTTCCTTTGGATATATATTCAGAAGTAGAATTGGTGGATCATATGGTAGTTCTACTGTTAACTTTTGGAGGAGCCTCCATACTGTTTTCCATAATGGCTGTACCAATATGCACTGCACACCATACAAGGGTTCCCTTTTCTCAACATCCTCACCAACATTTGTTATCTCTTGTCTATTTAATATTAGCCATCTTCACAGTTATAAGGTGATACCTCATTTTGGTTTTGATTTCTATTTCCCTGATGATTGATGATGTTAAGCACCTTCTCATGTATTTGATGGCCACTTTGGAAAAATACATAAGAAACTTATACCTCTCACTAGAGAAAAAAAAACAAACAACTAAAAAATGTGCAAAGGACTTAAATTGACTGATAGTATTTTAATCTGAAAATTGTAACCCTCTTGATGGTTAATGCCTAAATACTGACTGTCTCTTGAAAGTTCTTCTAATATCTTCCACTTTGATACTCTTCACAGAGGTGCTATACTGATTCTTAAGTTTCTCTTCAGCTAACCTCTTCTTGCTAATGTCCCACATAGTCTATTCCTCTTTGGATCACGCCATCCTGGCTCAAGCTTGGCTAAATTACTCAACATCCTCTTAATCTAAGGGAAAACTCATATCTTTTCCACCAAACACTGGAAATAAGAACCATCCCCTATAGAGCCCTCTCTCTATGTTCTGCTTCCCAGATAATATCATCCAGACTATTTCTTTTCCAGTGAGAGTCAGGTATGAGTTTCTATACTTTCATGATTTTTAGATGGTTCCTTGAAGTCTATTCACATGGCTTAACTTGAAAAGGAGCACATCCTCCCCATCTCCCCCAAGAAATGAGAGAGGAAAAGCACAGCCCTCCAAAATTTTCCTCAAGGAAATCCTATTCACTGGTCCTGACTCATTAGTTTACCAGGCCTCCTCTTATATATAAGCTGGACTTGGTGATGGGTTAAGTGTTGCAAAACCAATTTGGGCCACTTTCCAACAAATTCTGCACACAAGGTCTAGCACCTCTGTAAAATGTGTGGGCACTTAACACCCATTGTACTTTGCTTTCAGCGCTAGCCAGGAAACAGCAGGAAAAGTCTCTCTTACTGACCTGCTACCGTTATATAAAGGCAGCTGAACTGAGTAGATGTTTCCTATTTGGGCTAAGATCCTACTCCCTTAGAAGAAACATCAGGCTGACCAAATTTGAACTAGGTGTTTATGCACAATATTTATTCTTGATAACTTTTTTTTTTTTTTTTTTTTAATTTTTGAGACAGAGAGAGACAGAGCATGAACGGGGGAGGGGCAGAGAGAGAGGGAGACACAGAATCGGAAACAGGCTCCAGGCTCTGAGCCATCAGCCCAGAGCCTGACGCGGGGCTCGAACTCACGGACCGCGAGATGGTGACCTGGCTGAAGTCGGACGCTTAACCGACTGCGCCATCCAGGCGCCCCTCTTGATAACTTTTTAAACTCAATCCACAAGTATTTACTATCTACACATATTCAGCAAGCACCAGGAGTTATTCTTAATAATTTAAGTAGAAGAGACCATCATTTTCTCTAAAGCAATACTTCTAAAATTTATGTATGTTAATAAGAAGAAAATAAAGATATAACATTTGTTGTATGAAAATACATGCTGAAATAGCAAACAGTTATAGTCTTCAAAATTGGATGGGATATGTATACATGTGGGTACATGAAGAATTCACAAAGAGTATGCAAAAAGGAATATTTTAAAGGAATGCATTTTTAAAATCTTCAACTCTCTTATGTACACATAACCCAAAACTTATCTGCCCAAAAAGGAAGATGTAGTTTAGTTTTTCTCCATTTCCCAACTTCCATTCATATTTCTTTTCTTTTCTGACTTAGATCATATTTCCTACCTCTTAGATTTTACTATCTTACATCATTCTGGGTGATAAAAACTCCAGAATAAGAAAAAATAGCAATGATTTTCACAATGTAGCTTTTGATTTTGAAAAACTAAATGATTCTGATGAAATGGATAAGAAATAATAAATATTTTTCAGTTCAGAGGTTTCCAATTATTTGAATTCAACAAAATTTAAAAGAACACATAAGTGAGCTACTGTCTGGTAACATATTAAATAGTTTTTGATGACAGATCACTATGTGGTTTTAAGCAAATGATTGAAAGGAGGTTGAATAATGCAGACATTGCTATTATTCCTTTAATTCTCACCAATCCATTTCTGTGAACAAAGTTTCTCAGAGCTTACATACATTAAAAGAAAAATAGTGGGGTGCTAGGTGGCTTTGTCAGTAGAGCGTCCAGCTCTTGATTTTGGCTCAGGTCTTGATCTCAGGGTTTGTGAGATGGAATACCACAATTAGAAATTGGATATTTGGAAACTGTCTCTCTCCCTCTGTCTCTACCCATCCCTGTTCATGCTCTCTTTATTAAAGTAAATAAACATTTAATACCAAGAAAAAAAGAAAAATTAGATAAAAGAAAAAATAGAATTGATGCTTAATACTATCTCATTCTAACAAGTAATATAACTTATCACCAGAAATATGAGCTAATTATAAAAAGTCAGTGTAACTTATTAGCATGTGTATTTTAGAAATTTTTCCTTTTAATGTTTAGTTAAGTATTAAAATTAATATTTTATATTTATATACCATTATATGCATTTATATTTATATATATTACATATAATATACATGAGCAGGTTTAAATTGTTGATTTATCAAGTTATTAACAGCAAAATTATCTGTAAAACAAAAAAATGTCCATCAGTAGGAATTTAAAATAAACTGTGGTACAGCTATACATGGGAATATATGCAGCTACAAAAAGAAAGTGAGAAAACCTCTAATGACTGATATGAGTGATTTCCAGGACCTATTGCTTTGTCAGTCTAAATAATGCACTCTCACCAAAGATATACACATCCCAATCATCAGAACCTTTAAGTATTACCATACACGGAAAAAGATAATTTGCAAATATGACTAAAATAAGGATCTTGATATGGATTATCCAGCTGGGCCCTGAATGTAACTTCAGTTATCTTTGGAAAAGGAGCCAAAGGTGACACCTGGGTGGCTCAGTTGGTTAAGCATCTGACTCTTGGTTTTGGCTCAGGTCATGATCTCACAGTTTCATGAGTCTGAGTCCCACATTGGGCTCTGTGCTGACAGCACAGGACCTGCTTGGGATTCTCTGCCTCCCTCTCTCTCTGCTGCTCCCCTACTTGTGCTGTCTTTCTCAAATAAACTTAAAAAAAAAGAAAAGAAAAGAGCCAAAGGAAGATGTGATGACAAAACAGAAGGCAATATTAAGATGGAAGCAGATAATGGAGTGGTTTGCCTACCCACCAGGGAATACCAAAGCAATCTCCAGAAGCTGGAAGAGCAAGAAATAGATTTAGAAGGAATTAGTCCAGCAAACACCTTGAATTTAGACCTGAAAGACTGATTTAGACTTTTAACCTCCAGAATTATATACGGTAATACATTTATGTTTTTTATGCCATAAACAAATTTCTGGTAATTTGTTACAACAACAATTAGGAAACGAATACCATTGTTAAAAGATAAAGATCAATACATTTTATATAGTATGCTCTATTTTATGAAAGAACAGCTGAGAGCAGAAGAACTTATTTTGATGTTTGCCTGTATATACCTAAAAGACACTAGAATTATACCAAGAAACTAATAAAAGTGGTGATCTGTTGGTTACAGATATAGAAACCAGACTTATCAATGCTTGCCTTATTATATAGCATTTTGATCTTGAACCAAATTAAAGTATAACTTAAGACAAAACAAATAATAAATCAATACATATAGGGGAGGAGTTAAGATGGGAGAGCAGCATGGAGATCCTGAGCTTGTCTCATCCATGAAATGCAGCTAGATCAGCACCAAACTGCTTGAAACACCTAGGAAATTGATCTGAGGACTAACACCACAATCTGCATCACTTGAGCCACAGAACTCCGCAGGTTTGCAGTGTGGAGAGGTAAAAGGGCAGGGGGAGAAAAGACACAGAGGGTAGGGAGCTGTTTTGGCAGAGAGAACAGAGAAAGAGAAAGGGGAAGAGTACAGGCATAAGGATCCTGCAAGAAAAGCACTTTCCTGGAAGTAGCTGGAGAGAAAGAGAGAGAAAAAGTGAAAACACTTGCAGGGGACTGAACAAGTAATTTGTTCCCCAAAATCATTGATGGGAAGAAAGGAGAGGGTTTCAATACTATCAGGATTCTATAAATAGTGGAATGCAGAGTTTGAAGTTTCGGAGTTCAGTGTTTGGCAGTGCTCTGGTGAGGAAGCAGGGTGAATCCCCAGGAGCAGACAGCAGGGTCTGAAGGGTCCATGTGCCACAAGGGGAGAAGCAGTTCCTCTGCTTCAAGTGCATTTGGTAGAGGCCATACAGCCTCCCCACAGGCAAAGGTACCAGTAGACCCCAGAGAGCAGCCACATTTGCTGGTATTGGGAAAAAAAGATGCCAGAGTGTGGTGAAACCTGGCGTGGGCTGTGTGTTGTGATTTGCCATAATTTCTGAACCTCTGCTGCCACTGCATGATCACACGAACATTTTCTGGGGCAAGCCAGTATCTGGCCATTGCTCAGTGAGACTCTCCCCCAGAGAGTCGGTGGGGGTCCAAGTTGCAGAGGTCTCTGAAGTTTGGGGTTTTGAAACACAACCCCACCTGAGATAAAACTCCCAGGCAAGGAGGTGCTGCCTGGAGGGCAGACGGCTTGGACAGAAATAGGGTCAAAGGCAGGGAGTGTAGAGAGGCCTGAGAAAAAGGAGGGGTGCTGGATCGTGGGTCAATGAGAGCACAAAGTTCCTGTACCAGAAACTAGGGAGCCGGGCGAAGACATTCCCATCTCTCCCAGGGACATGCATGTGTGCATGCACATGCATGCCACAATGACCCACCCCAGTAAGCTAAGCAGTGCCACCTAGTGAAGAACAGAGCCATTACACCAATTCCCGCCCAACTGCACCCTCCAGGCACATCCCCTAGAAGACCAGCACAAGTCACTTCATTTGCTTAGGTTACCGACTATAGAAGGCTTCATAGTTTCAGTTCTAGGGGAACTCGATGTTCTAGTTACTGGATGTAACTTCATTCGGGTTTCATTCTGTTTGCTGGTTATTTGTTCATTTTCTTTGCTTCTGTTTTCACTTAGATTGTGTTCCTTTTTTCTTTCTTTGTGTTCTTCCTCTTTCTTGGATACAGAAAGAGGAAACTTTTAGTTATTTTTTACTTTATTTTTTATTTAAAATTTTTTTTGTTCTATATCATTTTCTTTATTTCACTTTATTCCATTACATAGTTTTTTTTAATTTTTAATATTTTTCTTACCTTTTTTCCTCTTTTCTTTTCCTTTTTCCTATATTCTACCAAGCTTCTTTCAACAAGCAGACCAAAACACAACTAGGATCTAGTTTTCCTTATTTGATATTTTGTATTGTTTTTATGTTTTTTAATTTTAATTTTTTATTTCATTAATTGTTTTCTTCCTCCAAAATGACAAAATGAAGGAATTCACTCCAAAAGAAAGAATAGGGAGAAATGACAGCCAGGGGCTTAATCAACACAGATATAAGCAAGATGTCTGAAGTAGAAATTATAATTTAGAAATAGATGGGGCGCCTGGGTGGCTCAGTCGGTTGAGCATCCGACTTCGGCTCAGGTCACGATCTCGTGGTCTGTGAGTTCGAGCCCCACGTCAGGCTCTGTGTTGACAGCTTGGAGCCTGGAGCCTGCTTCAGACTCTGTGTCTCCCTCTCTCTCTGCACCTCTACTGCTCACTCTCATGCTCTGTCTCTGTCTCTCTCTCTCTCTCAAAAATAAATAAACATTAAAAAAATTAAAAAAAAAAAGCAAGAGAACACATATTGGATCACAAATCATCCCTCAACAATACAAAAAGATTGAGATCATACCCTGCATATTTTCAGACCACAATGTTATGAAACTTAAAATCAACCACAGGAAACAATTTAGAAAGACCCTGAATACTTGGAGATTAAAGAACATAGTACTAAAGAATGAATGGGTTAACCAAGAAGTTAAAGAGGGAATTAAAAAGTACATGGAAGCCAATGAAAATGAAAACATGACAGCCCAAAACATCCAAGATGCAGCAAAGGCAGTCATAAGAGGGAGGTATATAGCAATCCAGGCCTTCCTAAAGAAGGAAGAAAGGTCTCAAAGACACAACCTAGCCTCACATCTAAAAGAGCTTGAAAAGAACAGTGAATAAAGCCCCAAGCCAGCAGAAGACAGGAAATAATAAATAATAGAGCAGAAATGAATGATACAAGAAAAACAAACCAAACAAAACACACACACACAACAATAACAACAAAACCCAGTAGAACAGGTCAATGAGTCCAGGAGCTTGCTCTTTGTAAGAACTAACAAAATTGATAAAACTCTAGGTGGACTGATCACAAAGAAAAAGGAAAGGATGGGGACCAAAATAAATAAAATCAAGAAAGAAAGGATCTATCACAACCAACAATGCAGAAATACAAATAATCACAAGAGAGAATT
This sequence comes from Panthera uncia, assembly GCF_023721935.1. Classification (NCBI taxonomy): domain Eukaryota; kingdom Metazoa; phylum Chordata; class Mammalia; order Carnivora; family Felidae; genus Panthera; species Panthera uncia. The sequence goes on along the minus strand of NW_026057577.1, from coordinate 74,476,721 downwards.
ATGAGCAATTATATGCCAATAAGTTGGGAAATCTGAAAGTAATGGACAAATTCCCAGAAACATATAAACAACCAAAGTTGAAACAGGAAGAAATAGAAAATTTGCACATACCCATAACCCATAAAGAAATTGAGTCAGTAATCAAAAAATATACCAACAAACAAGAATCCAGGGCTGGATGGCTTTCCAGGGGAATTCTACCAAACATTTACAGAAGACTTAACACCTATTCTTTTGAAGCTGTTCCAAAAAATAGAAATGGAAGGAAAACTTCCAAACTCATTCTATGAAACCAGAATTACCTTGATTCCAAAACCAAAGACCCCACCAGAAAGGAGAACTACAGACCAATTTCCCTGATAAACATGGATGCAAAAATACTCAATAAGTTACTAGCAAACCATATCCAACAATACATTAAAAGAATTATTCACAATCACTCACACACACACACACACACACACACTCTAGAATACTGCTTGGTGATCAAAAAGAATCAAATCTTGCCATTTGCAACAACATGGCTGACACTAGGGTGTATTATGCTAAGCAAAGTAAGTCAGTCAGAAAAAGACAAATATCACATGATTTCACTCATATGTACAATTTTAGATACAAAACAGAAGAACATAAGGGAAGGGAAGGAAAAATAATATAAAAACAGAGAGGGAGATGAACCATAAGAGACTCTTAAATACAGAGAACAAACTGAGGGTTGCTAGAGGGTTGTTGGGTGTGGGGATGGGCTAAATGGGCTAGGGGCATTAAGGAGGATACTTGTTGGGATGAGCACTGGGTGTTACATGTAAGTGATGCATCACTAAATTCTATTCCTGAAATCATGATTACACTATATATTAACTAACTTGGATAAACAAGCATTAAAAAAAGAAGAAAGAAAGGAACTTGAGTTGGAAAGGAAAGACGATTTGGCAATGTAAAGAATGTGGAACCTCAAAAGGGTTTCATATTTGGAGAGTGGTAAAGAAATTGGGGAAGATGGATTCAAATGACGTTAGGACATTCTGTAAGAGTATGAGGATAATTTACCTGAACTATGTAATTGAGTACCTTTAATAAAGAGGTGCATTCTTTGAAAAAATACATATATACATACATACATACATACATACATAAAATTTAAAGAGGAAAGAAGGTAGGAAGTTGAAAATTGCTTTAAAAAAAACTAATTGTTTTATCCTCTCTAAAATAAGCAAATAAATATTGAAAGAAATCATGGTATTATTTTTGAAAGTCAGTATGTATAATTTACTGGAGATTGATCTAGCAATTTAGACCTATAAGGAACATTTTTAATAATTTAATGAAGTTAGAGATAGTTTTTTTTTAATTATGAGAGTAGCAGGGAAAAGCGATTGAAAATCACTATTACATAGCAAGAACTTCCAATAAGGTTTTACACATTTTTAGTAATTCATGTAAAATTTTTATTCCAATTATAATTAATCGAAACACTGTATTTTAAATCATTTCACATATGAGATGAACCACCTCGTCTGGGGAGTGAGATGCGACTGCATTGCATCTTCATATTTGGAAACCTGGGTTGAGCTGAGGCTCATCTATAGCTAGGTTCCTCTTGCTTTCCTACCTAACGTGTCACATAAATATATGAGTAGAAATAGCAATAGTGGTTTTGCTAGAATTGTTTGTTTTTCATAATTGCTATATGGGCTCAGATAGGATCATCATTGAGAGGAAATATCCAGAATCTTGTCAAGGATTTGGTACATACAGTTCATATTTTTCCAAATACAGTTGGATAAATTTTTCACAAGTTTTTCTCTTTATACCACATGGCAAACTGAAAGGGCCTCTCATCCATTGTATGTAGAACATAACCGCAATCACTTTCCTCACATCTCCATTTCCTGCTTGTTGCTTAAACTTTACTACATTTTGCTTTCCAGACAAAAGCTTGTTTGTGTAGCTTCAAATCTGATGTCCTCTCTACATTGTTTTATAATAAAACCCTACATTCAGGCTTTTATGCTGCAATTTCTATAAGCACTCAGCTACTGCTACAATAACGCCAAATAACAAACAATTCATAAACATAGTGGCAAAAATCATTAACTCATTTGTCTGTGGAGTCACTACAAAGTTCTGCTTCTGGCTCTAGATCTGAAGATCAATTAAAGCAACGCTACTTCATTTATCTTATTCTGGACCCCAAGTTACAGGGCTAAGTTTACCTGGAAGCTACCAGGAAAATAGTACCCAGAGAATTTTATTCTCAGGTTGGAGTTGGAAGTTCCTGGGCATTTCAGAATTTAGAAACTTTTAACTCTCAAGAGTGTTGGCATTCACGCCACATATGCAGCAATTGTGATTTGATAGTCAAAACTTAGCAGTGAACAATTTGCCCTCAACCGTGAATGCACTAGTTTCGGTAGATGGGAGTCTCCAGGACAACTTATGTATAGAGACTGTCAAGAATGTAATACATTATTTTAACAGGTCACAAAATGTACCTCTTTTATATAGGTTAGATAATACTTGCATCCTGTTCTTGAAGTATACATAGAACTGGTTAATAATTTAAATAAGATAAAATTAAATATACTAATTCAAACAAAATAAGCAGGGGACAGGCATACAGTGAAAAGGAAAACATGAGAGAATGGCATCCTGAAACAAGAGAAGGGCCTCTGGTGAAGAAGGGTGTGGCCAAGAATGACAGCATATCAAAGAAACCAAGAAAAACAAAAAAATAAGATAAGCAGTACCTTAGGTGGCCATAAAGAGCATAATTCCAGAAATAATTATTTGATGAAGAACAGACAACTGGTGATTTGTATACACAATGAATGCAATGAATGAATAAGGATATTTTAATTTTATTTTTCCTCATGAAATGAGGATGGCTATTATTTACTTTTTAATATCTATAGGACTAACTACTAGGAAACTTAAGTACACTATGTAAACTGTAGCTTAGACCTTTCCCCCAAATTTAACAAATTCTAGATCCTTTGTAGAAAAGCAATCGGAAATAAGAGTTTTATTTTTTATTTTTTTATTTTTTTTAAATTTTTTTTTAACGTTTTATTTATTTTTGAGACAGAGAGAGACAGAGCATGAACGGGGGAGGGGCAGAGAGAGAGGGAGACACAGAATCAGAAGCAGGCTCCAGGCTCTGAGCCATCAGCCCAGAGCCTGACGCGGGGCTCGAACTCACGGACTGCGAGATCGTGACCTGAGCTGAAGTCGGACGCTTAACCGACTGAGCCACCCAGGCGCCCCAAGAGTTTTTAAATATCACTAAAAAAATCTCTCTTGGTGGTTTGAGATAAGCATATAGTAAATGACGAGGGAATGGTATGTTCTGGCCAATTGTGTAGTCTGTTACATATCATTGCACCACAAATTAAAAAAATGAAAATGTCAATAAAATACAACTAAGGTATGTTGACACCTAACCTATATATCAGATGATCACCTTTTGATCATGCTAAAGGGGATAAGGATGTAGAAAATGTTCAGGCTTAAGTTCTGTTTGACAATCCAGAAGGCAATCAGAGCACCAAAGTCTAAGGATGTTCCTGAGAAGCTGTGGTTTTTGGTGTAGCTCCATGGATACAGAAGACAGCTCTGGTGCAATGAAAAGAACAGTATACCTAAAATCAGAAGATCTGGTTCTGCCACATGCTATGAATCCATGGTTTAATTACTTTAATTCTCATTTTCCTCTAGAAAGACAGTACAATACACTCTACTGTAGATCTACTCTATACCAACAGAGTGAACTTTGAAGTTACACAGATCTGGATTTAATTTCATTCCCATCACTTACTAGTTATATAACCTTGCACAAAGCTGAGTCATAGTGTTACAATCTGTATAAGGGGAATAGCCATAACTCCTTAAGAGAGCTGGTGTGAAACATTAGTATAGCACTATAATATTATTATAGCACTATAGCATTATACATAGCACTTATACTGTATAGTAATCTTTAATTGTACCACATCTTCATTATTGGATTATTGCACAAATTGAGCTACTACCTAGATTAAAGGTCCTAACACAGTATCTAACATGTTATACTCAAAACATGGATTAATTCATATAAGATGTTAGAGAGATACTGACTCTCCATTAAATTCATATATTGTAGGTATCAGAACTTCCTACATAGTAAGGGTACATCTCCTTTCTTCAGTCCAGCCATGCAAATTTTATTGTCCCCATTTTTCAAAGTAATAAAATGTCCTCATTTATTAAACCAAAAAATATAGATCATGTTATCTAACAAACACAAATGGATTCATGATGACAATGGGATATATTTGAAATTGGGACCATCTCATCAAGGTTTTAGACCTGTCAAATCCATTTACTACATCAACTCTGGAGTCATTTCTATGAAACACAAATATAACCTCATGGTTTCTCTTCTTAAAACATTTCAATAGTTCCCTTATATCACCTGCTAAATGAATTCCAAACTGCTCAACATAGTATGCACACAATTATTTTATTGCTATCACTCTTTAATTTCCTCTCCCTATAATCTCTCACACTTTTTAGCTAGTATTTCCCTAGATATATGGCACAATAAGTAAATAAAGCAAATGAAGCCCAGAGAGTTTACACAATTTGTCTAAAGACACATAAATATTTCCCTTGGGAATAAATTCCTTTGCATTATTGTGTCTTTAGAAGGTACAGAAAATAATAACAGATTATAAAACAATATAACATGGAAATATAAAATTAGATATAAATAACGTAGCCAACAATACCTTTTTTCCCCACTTACATGTTTTCAAATTTGAGGAAAGATAAAAGGTATTTACCTTTTAAAAGGCAGAAGTCTCTTAAAAAAGATTAAACTATAAAGGAACATTCATCTCATCTGGATTATTTACTGATAGGGAAAATTTTTTGGAATGTAGTAGACATATAACTACCAAAGTAGTGTTTTCCTAATGGAAAAGAAAAAAACCATAGCATATGGGTAAAGATAAGTAATTTGACTTTTCTTTCCGTTTATTTTTTAATGTTCTTGTTTGTCACAGAAAAATGTACAAAATCCAAGCTGAAAGTGCAGGAAAATAACTTAAATGAACATTGGTATATTTAGAAGCCAAGTGGAAGGAAAGCGTTGCTTGCCCGTGCAAAAAATGAGATTATCAGGAAAAATTATAGACAAGATTCTCTGAGTGGCAATTAAATCAGCTGCAAAGCCATTAACAGTTCTGAACATTGTCAAGTAGACTATAGAAAACATACAGGGCTGAAGCATGCATTTGATCAGTCATGCTTAACCTCTCCAACTATGAGGAAAAATGAGCCAGAATGGCAAATAAATAGGTTAAATTAAATAATAATTTATAGTAGTTGAAATTTATCATAGAAACACACTTCTTGTGAAATTTGCACTTATTGCACTCAAATTAGGTCCTAAGAAATCCACAGCTCAATTTTTAGGTATCGAAGTTTGGAATGACACCAAGAAAAATATTATGGAAGAAGTAGCACTAGACTCAGGCTTAAAACAATGATACCCACCTCTACCAATTAACAGAGTTGTGACTTTATCAAGTGAAGGAAACACTCCTTAATTCCCTCATTTCATTAGGATGAAGCAATATGAAGGTCTCAGGGAACTATAATGGTGTTTCTTAGAATTCAGAACTGGTCTATGATCATAAAAGCAAAACAGACTATAAAATTTTGGTGGTGTTGATGGTGACATTTCTGTTTGTTTTAGAATTATATTTGGCCAAGATTTTTGTTTGTTTATTTTTAATTTTAAATTATATCAGCCCTCAAATAAAATCAAAGAGTATGGGTCTCTGTGGTTGGGTATGATACTCTTTGGAGTATGGTTGGGTCAATTATAAAATGTTGATATTTGACAAAAAGAGAATAGAGTTTCTGGGCCATATTCTTTGGCTGTCATTGCTGTTAAAAGTAAATTTCAGATGAAAAAGAATGAAATGAAAGCAAATGAGAGAAAGATGTAGCCCAAGATGGATGACGAAATTCAGAATCAACTCGTTCCTCTCGGGCTATCTCCTGAAGGTGATAAATTATGCTCAGATGGTGATAATGAGGTCAAGGTACAAATGACTGAAGAATAAGTCTCTATTATGATTTTGATTTATGGTATGATTATGATTATTATTTGGAATCAAGCAAATAGGGGAGAATCAAGTCAAAACTGGAGTTGAAAAGAGAAAGTTGTCATTACGATGGAAGCTGAAAACCAGAGGACAATGAAAGGAAGAGACAGCGGTTTGGTTGTCTTCAGATGTCTTATTTAGTCATAAGCAATATACTGTGCACCTCAAAGGATAAAACTGTTACCAATGTGCTCATGTTTTCAGGAAAAGACAATTTCTGAATAAGGTTTTCAAAACTGAGATGGGTTGATTCAACAAATAGTGTTTTCACTGCACTGATGGTTTGCTACTGAAAATTTTGTAATTACCTGAGAATAATGTCATACCAGAATCTGAAATATCATAAATTTGTTGGATTCAATTCCTTGTTACCCCCTAATCTGAGGTTAAATACACTTCTGATTTAGATTAAATTTGTCAGTGGTACCTAAGAACCTTTCATTTGTGTGTATATGTATTAGATACAACAATCAAAGTAAAAGCATTTTGAAACTATGAGGACACAAAGATATTAAATTCTATTAAATCTTGCCTTATATTATACATATTTTAAAATTGTGATACAACCATAGGTAGTACACATTAATTTAATGTTTAAAGGAAATAAATGATTAGCTTGTATACTACTCTATGAAACCTTACTGATTTGTTCAAATAGCCATAAACTGGGATACATCCTTTCACCTGTTGTTAGCTTATTACTTATATTAGTTTTCTATTTCTTCTGTAGCAAATACACATTAACTGAACGGATCAAAGTGGTAAAAACTTATCTTTCAGTTCTGCAGGTCAGAATTCTAAACATCAATCTTTGATGGTAAAAATCAAGGTATTAGGAGGGCTGTGTTTCTTCTAGAGGCTCTAGGGGATATTTCCTTGCCTTTTCCAGCCTCTGGAGGCTGCTGGCATTCTTGGGCTCATGGCTCCTTTCCATCTACAAAGCTACATCACTCCAACCTTTGCTTCCATTGTCACATCTTCTTCTTTGATTTTGACTCTCCTGCCTCTCTCTTTTATTTAAAAGAACCTAGTAATTACATTGGGTCCACACAGGTGATCCAGAATAATCTATCTCAATATTAATTTAATCATACCTGAAAGTCTACTTTGTATATACAGTAAATATCCACAAATTCCAAAGCTTAGGATGTGGACATATTTGGAGGACCATGATTCTGTCCATCACAATAGTTTATAGGCATCATGCGGTCTGGAATATATCCTGAGAATAGCATTTATAGACAGTAACACTGAGGTTCAAAAGAGGTGCTTTCAGTGATGCCAATGGACAAGAAGAGGGAAATCAAAAGGTAGAAGATTTTGCCTCAATGAGGGCAATTCTGCTTTTATCTATTCATCTTCTGCATATGGTTTCCTTTTTAAGGGTTCCACTATGCAACAAATAAATTGTATAAAGAGTTAGCAATTATACAATCTTCTTAAGTTTGGGGTTATTTGAACACCAAAGCAACAGGTATCTTTTTATTATTAAGACTCAAACTTATATCTCACCCAGTATATTAAATTTCCAAAGCATAATCAACTTTCTTATCCTATAACAGTAAAGAAAATAAGGTAACTACAAATAAACAAAAGTAAATTAGAGATTACAACTAAAATCAACTACCCATATAATAAAACAAGAGAACATTTTAAAGTGCTAAGCAAAGTACAGTTTTAAAATATATATTTGCTGAAATGGACTTTTAATCATGATGGCGTACAAATCAGATGCAGACTTTCATTCTCACATCTACACATACACATTCACACATATTCCCAATATGTGGAAAGTTCAGTTAGATTTAAAAAACTTTTTTTTAATGTAAATACACACACATACAGCCAAGCTGTAAGACAAGAATTAAAAAAAGAAAAAACTAATAAAGGAACAAAGAAAAATCTGACAAGGCTGAGTGGGAGGGTAAAGAATACGACCTACAGAGGATAGGTAGGACCTGGGGATAGGTAATTAATTTGTTATGCATGTATGTATTTCATTTTGATTGATAGTGGATTATGAGACGTGAACATAACAAACAAGTTTGGAAAGCTAAGTTGACATCACATCTTTTAATTATAGTTTATGTGATATGTTTCCACCCTTAGCACTTAAGGAGCTGTTAGAATAGGAACACAAATATCTCTCAAATATGCTGCCATTCTTCCCTGCCCCACCTGGGAAAGAGAGGGATATGAATCCAGGACTTTTCCCAGTGCATTACAGCTTAGTCTTGGAATCTAATACAGGGATCCAGGCAGCCTGTAGCCCAGATGATGCTGAGACATGAAGTAACATCCATCCATCATCTATGCATAGATGATTTTGACTATGAAATGGAAAGGCAAATGTCCTGCCTTAGAACAGGCAGAAATATACGTTTTAGGGGAAAAAAAAAAACAGAAAGAATAGATGGAGGAGACAAATTAAAATTATATAGTAAAAACTTAACTAGAATAATGTCTCAGGTGAAAGGTTCTAAGGACCTGAATTTAACTTTAGTAAGGGAAAATGTTCGGATGAATTCCCTCACAGTGAATGGTCCAATGGCAGCTTTAATAAGAAAATTTCTTTTGGTGTACAAACAATAAAATGGCTGTTTATAATAATTTCTTTATCCTTACTACTTATCATTGGATGAATTACAGCTCATATTATTGACATGTCCAAAAGTAATTTTTTTCCAGATGATTTTAAGTACTAAAACTCAGTTTTTATCTTATCTGCTCTCCTAACTTTTCATAATTTTTTAAAAAATATTTTAGTTTCATAAGTAGATAATGAATAATTTGCTATATAAAGACAAATTTATAGTATTTAACAAAGAGTAAGGAACTTCTAAATAAAGTATTCGTTAAATACTATTTAAAAAGAGATCCATTTACTTTTAACCTCAAATTTCCAAGTAAAGACATTATTATGTTTCTTGTTTCTCTATAGAATCAACACTGGTATCATCTAAAAATGCTGGACTCACCTCTGTACACATTCTATTTTGTCTAGTTTATCTGGACTTACCTACTGGTATACCAATAACCAGTCCACATCTAGATTATCTTGTTTGGGTTTACTCTCCATTCTTTTAGAGAGCACTTTCAAGGACACTCATAAATGAAAATGTATACTGTACCATATTGAAAACTGTGAAAAATGTAGAGATTTTTTATAATCACCCTGTAAGGAAAATGAGAGAAATTGGATGGATTATAATCCATTTTGGATGGATTGTATGTCTCTATAAGCAGGGGAGGAGCAAACTTATCCTGTTATTCTTGATAAGGTAGAATTAAGACTAATAAAAAAGCATAGAGACAAATTTCAGTTCACATGATAAGGATCTTTCTAAATATTTTTTAAGTTTATTTAGAGAGAGAGAGAGCACATTCACAAGTGAAGGAGGGGCAGAGAGAGAGAGAGAGAGAGAGAGAAAGAGAGAGAATCCCAAGCATGCTCTGTGCTCACAGCAGAGCTTTGAACTCATAAACTGTGAGATATTGACCTGAACTGAAACCAAGAGTCAGCCACTAAACTTACTGAGCCACTCAGGCACCACAGATCTTTCTAAATATTAACAACAAAATACGTGTAGTTAGGCAGACCCAAATTTGAATCTTGGCTCTATCCCTGGTTAGTTGTATAATCTTGGATACTTGTCATGTACATTTCAGCCTGTCTTTATAAAATGTAGAGGAAACTACTGAATTCAGGTCATTGTAAAGATTAATTGCTACAGTATATAAAATACATTTAGCATATTGTTTGACTCATGGCATTAAAAAATTCTACTAAATTTACAAATCAAAGAATATGACAGAATATAGATTGAATGGTCCTCTGTTGCTAAATCAGAAACAGAGTACATTGTTTCTAAGAAGTTACTACACACACACACATACACACACACACACACACACACACACACACACAAGAATTTACTATATACAATCTCTAAATTTCTATTAAACCCTATAATTTCCTATAGCAAAGACTTTTGGCATGAAGGTTAAACTATGAACTCCATAGCTCATGTAGACTTAAAATTGATGACTCTATCAAAAAGCTAATGTTAGAATAAATTTGCAATTCTCACAGTCATGCATTTTAAAATATAAGCACACACACACGATTAACCAAAGAAAGAATTCAATAAGGTTTCAAGATACAAATTCAACACAATCCCCATAGAAATCCCAACTTGATTTTTTGCAGAAATTAGAAAGCTAATCCTAAAATTTACATGAAATATCAAGAGACCCCCAAAAGCCAAAACAATCTATAAAAATAAAATAAAGTATGAGGACACACACTTCCTGACTTCAGAAATTAATACGAAATTACAGTAATGAAAACAGTATAGTACCGGCATAAAGACAGATAAATCATAGGATAGAATTGAGAACCTAAAAATAAACCCTTACATTTATGGCCAACTAATTTTTTTTTAATTTTTTTTTTTTAGCGTTTATTTATTTTTGAGACAGAGAGAAACAAAGCATGAACGGGGGAGGGTCAGAGAGAGGGAGACACAGAATCTGAAACAGGCTCCAGGCTCTGAGCTGTCAGCACAGAGCCCGACGCGGGGCTCGAACTCACGGACCGCGAGATCATAACCTGGGCCGAAGTTGGCCGCTTAACTGACTGAGCCACCCAGGCGCCCCTAATTTTTTAACAAAAGTGTCAAGACAATTCAAGAAGAAAGAATAGTCCTTTTAAGAAATAGTTCTGGGACAATTAGATAGCCATATGCAAAAGAATGAAGATGGACCCATACCACACAAAAATTAACTCAAAATGGATCATAAACCTAAATTTAAGAGCTAAAACTATGAAACTTTAGAAGAAAATATGGGAGTAAATTTTATGACCTTAGATAGGCAATTCTTGTACATGGCACAAAAAGTACAGTGACAAAAATAATAAGTTGGACTTCATGAAAATTAAAAACTCTTGTTCCTCAAAGGACACCATTAAGAAAAACAGAACCCAAACACTGGGATAAATATTTGCATATTACATATCTGGTAAAAGACTTGTATCAAGAATTTATAAAGAACACTTATAAACCCAATAAAAAAAAGTCAAATATCTGAATTTTAAAATGGGCAAAAGGATTTGGGTACATATTTTTCCAAAGAAGATATGCAAGTGGCTATTAAGCACATGAAAAGATGCTCAAAATAATTTCATTAGATAAATAAAAATCAAAACTGCAATGAGATTCCACTGTAACCCACCGGAATGCCAAAATTAAAACTTTTAAAAATAGTCAATAACAAGTGTTATTAACATGTGGGGAAGTTTGAACATTTATACACTGCTATTTGGATAGTAAAATTGTGTGGTCACTTCAGAAAACAGTTTGGCAGGTTTTTGAATGGCGATCCATAGTTACCCTACAATCCTGTAATTCCATTCCTAGTTACACACTCAAGAGAAGTGAACGTGTTCACAAAAAACTTAGCAGGAATATCCATAAGAGCATTATACATAACAGTCAAAAGTCAAAACAACCCAAATGACCATCTACTGAAGAATGAGTGAATAAAATGTGTCATATCTTAACAATGGAATATTATTCACTAACAAAAAGGAACACAATGTTGATAGCTCTGCAACATTGTCAAACCTTGAAAGAAAATATGATAAATAAGTCAGAAACAAGTTACATGATTTCATTATATGAAATGCCCAGAATAGGCGTATAATTAGACATAAAAAAGGAGATTAGTGTTTCTAGGGGCTAGAAGAAATCAAGAGTCATTTCTAATTAATGTAAGATTTCTTTTCAGAGTGATGTAAATGTCCTAAAATTAGACAGTTATAATGGCTGCTCAACTTTGTGGATATGCTGAAAACCATCCAACTATACATTTTACAAGGGTGAATTTGTGGTGTGTGGATTATTTCAACAAAGCAATTGTGAAAAGAGAGAACAAAAGAGTAAAATATAATTTGTCTAAAATATATGAAGTTATTTATTATTTATAGATATACATATAGAAAGCTTATTGTATATACATGCCAACTTCAGGGTTTTGGCTACCTAAAAATATGAAGGGAAAGGAAGAGATTACAATGGAATACATAAACTGCTGAAGTACTTTGTGCTTAAAAACTGTATTGGTGGTGCTGCATGGCTCAATTGGTTGAGTGTCTGACTTGATTTTGGCTCACGTCATGATCTCACAGTTTGTGAATTTGAGCTCTGCTCTCAGCACAGAGGCTGTTTGGGATTCTCTCTCTCCCTGCTCATGCTCCCAAAAACACACAGACAACGACAACAACAACAACAACAACAACAACAACAACAACAGAAACTGTATTTGAAGGAGACACAATCAAATGTTGTGTTTTTAAAATTGGGTGGTAGGTGCATTCATTATAGTATTCATTATATATTGTCTGTACTTTTTGTATATCTGAAATAGTTCATAACAAAATATTTAAAACTAGAGGATAAGTATTCACTATTAGAATTATAGGTCAAAAGAAATTCTTTTAATTCTCATTATTCTTGTCTATCTTCTTACCAACTTAAGTTTGCAGGCTAGCAAAGGCTTACAAAGAAGGCCTTGTGATAGGAATAGCTTGGATTCTGCAACAACAGCAAACTAAGCAAACAAGTGCAGAGCAATTATCTATGTGCATGACAGACCACTGATCCAAAAAAATATATTAATGACCAAGCATGAAAAGTTCACTAATACAAATGGTAAATTCAGGCAAAAATCTTTTGAAGAAAAGTGTGGATCACTGAAAACAAGCATTATTATGAAGAGGATATGAAATTTATACTCAGAAAATCTAGACCTAGAAATTTGGGTGCCATTTACTTTTTGTGTGTTTCTGAGTCACAATTAGGTTAGTCAGCTAATTTTCAAGGTTATTTAAGTGCTTAAATGACCTGTTGTATATTTTTATGTAAATTATAATGTGCTATATTAAATTTTACCTATTTGGGGAACTTTACATTCTTTGAGTGGACAATGGGGAAAATAAATATTTCTAGGATTAAAGAATCAAACGGATTCTGAAATAAGATGGTTATTAATAATGTGAGTGGATGACAGTAAAGAGATCTACTGTGTCCATAGGTAAAATGCTGTGAATTACTTTTAATCATTATCTTATTCTGAATTGAAGAACTGTCAAGAAAGATTCTCCCTAATTCCTGGAATTTTCCTGTCCTCATAAAATAGTAACAACTAAAAACATGTCCCTTAAGTGTATGCAGTCCTTCCTTTTCAATAAAATGTAAAGATTGTTTTTTTTTAAGGCAGAATCATTTGCATTCCACCACATTAGATTGCTGTCCAGGCATAAGAACCAGAATGTAAGTACTTGATTCCCTAATTCCAAACACTAATACTGTCCTTACCAGCTCCCCTTCTTGTACTTGGTTTCCTGATTCAAACTTCACCGCTCACTGAACACAAAGATAAATTTGAGAGGCACAGTATAAGAGTATTGCTAATATTTTTGGGTAAAAGCATCAGATTCCTTAAACATCCTGTGACTTCTGCCAAATCACCAATCAACCCTTATTAGAGGTCTTTCTCTGAGCCTTTTCCTATTCTTTCCCTCTCTCTCTTTTAATGTTTAGTTATTTCTGAGAGAGCAAGAGAGAAGGGAAGGGGCAGAGAGAGGGAGACAGAGGATGCAAAGCTGGCTTTCTACTGACAGCAGTGAACCCAATGTGGGGCTCAAATTCATGAACTGTGAGATCACGACCTGAGCCAAAGTTGGATGCTTAACCAACTGTGCTACCCAGTTCCTCCCCTAATGTCTCTATTTTTAAGAAACAGATTCAGATATACTCTGAAAAAATTTAGAAAGCAAGAAAGAGTGAGGGACTAAAAGAGAGGGAGAGAAAAAAAATAACAGGGTAGGAAAATAGTGCAGCTGTATACAAGAAATTCAACTAGAAGCTTGGCTTATCTTCTTTAACAAATAGGTCTACATGGATGAAGAACTATGGGTAAATTCCTCTAAACAAGAATCAGTTGCTCAAGGCCACACCACCCAGCGGGGGAAGGGGGGTGGGGGTAAAGTCTATGAAAACACCCCCAATTCTCCATTCCCTAGACTGGGTTAAAAGAGAGGGGGTGGAGTGGTGGAAGCAGAGGGTTAAGGGTTCACTATATCAACAAGAGCAGTGGCAGTGCCTAGAGTTTATCACTACTGGATGATCCTTGAGTGACATCTAATTAGGTCAATTCTTAGGAAAGTGATATTACCCATCCAGGGCCACTCAGCTGGAAAAGAGACAGCAAGAATGTTAACCCATATAATATGGTCCAGAGACATGCATGTGTGCACGTGTGTGTGTGTGTGACTTCACTTTACCTTTAATTATCCTTATATTTCAAGAATTATTATAGCTTTTAATAATTTATCTTTTTATTGTATAAAGGTAGAAATATGCAATCAAATAAAGAGACAAGTGGAGGATTATTGCTCATCTCATTACAATTGCTTAAAAAAAAGGCAAGAGAAGAAAATTTAAAGTCAGTAGGAAATCCAAATAATGCAATGGGCATTGCAGTTAAAACAATGTTAATAAATTCACAGGTTACTGACATTAAGTTCCTACTATGGATATAAAAAAAAAACTGAGTTTCATATGTAGACTACAGAAATGGGAAATTATTATTCAAATCCCCGTTGTACCAGAAAGTCATTGTTGTTTTTTTTTTTTTTTCCCCCTGGGAAATATGAAACAAAAGTGTGGAGCGGTGCAGGAGAAAGGTAGTATGTTCATTCTCTTGCACAGGGTTTGTCAAAGACTAATCATGATATTTTTAAAAAAGTAGGCAATTGCTTCTGAAATTTCCAGGAAAACTGGTAAAGTAAAGAATGCCTATTTTCATATCAAGAGATTTAAGACCAGAGATGCATATTTTATAAATGTGAATTTGGATCAGCTGCTTCTGTGAATACAATATCAATATTAAATTTGAAGATAAACATGACATAATGCATCAGAGTTGGATAAGCCCAATTTCCCCAAAAGCTAACACAAGCAGCCCTTAAGCATCAAGCCTTAGTTTCCTAAATATTCACATAATACCTTCACATTCTAGTGTTCTATAAGCTGACAAGTCCACGTGCCAGTGTTACAGTTCTCACCAATGAAAAATATAGTTCCTGACATAACCACTGCATATTTTAGTTTTTTCTTTACTTTTAAGGGCAGTACTGAGAGGTCATAACTAAAACACCCTATTTGAACAATCCTAACGACATTTAGACACATATGAGGTAAGTATTTACTCCTCATTTGAGAAACAGAGTGGAAAAGAACTACACAGTAGTCACACAAAATTTCAAACCTTTTCCCTTAACTCACAAATATATCTGTTCTTCCACAGAAGCTTCCTTGTGGCCTTACTGCTTTGAGGGCAGTAAAATCACCTCAGATGAGGAAACCTTAACTCATACATAAGACTCAAAGAGTGGTATCAGCTCAGTTCTTGCAAATGGAGTGACAATATACATCATTTTCTTCAATAGAGTTCATATCCTACTAATAATTAAAATATTTTGTTTCCCATTTTAAAACTATATTTAGTACCAGGGAAACTTGATCAGTATTATTTTTTGTTTACTTAATTCACTAAATTAATTTGGATAGTCCAGATCATGTTACAGAACAATCCTGAAATCCCAGTGGCTTATTACAACAAATGATTTATTCTTTCTAATCCAGAAGACCTATCCAATGAGAACTGTTAAGGGAATACGTGTTCTCCACAACCATTCAGTGATGCAAGTTGTCATTCCGGTGTCTGGTAGTTTTCCATGGCCCAATCGTTTCAGTAATAAGTTAGGGAATCATATACTGGCTGTTAATCGCTCCATTATGGAAGTGACAATTATTACTTCCACTCACACCCATTGCTCAGAATTAGTTTCAAAGTTCCACCTAACTCTAAGAATGTGGGACATATGGATTGCTTATGAATAGTCAATATGCAGCGATTTGTCTCTGCAATTAATAATCACTATTTTTTTTTTTACTAGATAAAAGCTTTTCATGAGGCTTTCTTCTAGAAAAGAGAAGTACAATTTTGGAAACGAATGTCATCATAATTCATTTTTAGGAGTCTAGTTCTAGAAGAACTGTAAGAAATCAAGTCATCCTTGAATGGATTTCTATATTAGAAAGAACAAATCTATTCTCAGTTTATTTCTTAGAATGGTTTTATGACATTGAAATATAAAATTCTTATTGATTTACCAAATAAGATTTGATTACCAAATTTAAACTCACCAATATCCTGTTAGATAAGAGTACTCCCCATAACTATATTGGCTTTCAATTGGCTTAAGTTCACTAGCTTTAGATATACCAGCTAAAAAGTCCTACATCCTTCCTATATATAAAACTATAAATACATATATATGTAAAAACTATATAATTACATGTATCATACATACCTTTTACTAAGACTTGTAGGACTTGTTTTATTTTTTAGAATATAATTGCAGCAGATTTTGTTTTTATTACTTATATAATCAAAACAAAATTATATCCAAATGTAAGAGAATCAAAGTTTTCTAAATTTCCTATTTCTTTAGTAATACACAATAGACTTAAGGAACCAAACATGACTCAGGTTTAGAGTCTGCCATTTGATAGCTGATATTTAAAAAAAAGAACGTTTCATTGCCTTCTGAGCAGTGTCATGTCACCTCAGGAAGAAATCAAATTCTATGGGATGATTTTTTTCAGGTGGCAGAAGAGAAGTGATAATGGATTTCTATCTTTAAAAATATTGCAACATTGGCTACAATCATGAGAAATTCCCTAACCTATTTTGACAAGACTGCCCAACTAGGCTATTTGATGAATTATAGTGCTTCTATCTGTGATCTGTGCTAACTATTCCAGTGCAATTTTATTCTATCCAAAATAACTTTGCCCAAAGGGAGAAATAATAGAATAGTCAATTGGCATTATGTGACTATTTTGTAGTAAATTAATGCCTCATATAGGCTTTTAATCATTTATCTCTTATTCAGTATAATCAGGTTTATTTAGTATTGCTGATGCCTCTCTTTAATGCAGTTATTCAAATATCAGGTCCTAGAATGGATCAAGAATTGCCTGATCTTATTAACATTTAGCTCAGGGTTTGCAACAGGAAGCTGAAAACAACAAAATCTCCTTTAGTAAGTAACATAAATAAGTAAAAAACAGACATTTTTCTTTTTTTTTTTTGTAAGCTCATTAGCTGTTTTAAAATACAGATTAACTAATGTCACAGGTGGATGATAAAGTGTTTGTCATAATAATTTGTTTTAAAAGTTATATTTAGAAGTATTTCAATTTTACATTGAAGTAACCTTGATGTTCAAAAATGAACTTAAATACTTGGAATGTACATCATTAAAATTAATGTTTGTTTTCATGGTAAGTTGTTTATAATACATTGTAATATAAAAAGATGTGTCATGTGACAGCTGTTGTCAATCTACTTGCATATGGAAAGTACAGTTGGACCTTTTAACAACGTGGGGGCCAAGGCACTGACCTCTCTGTGCAGTGGAAAATACAATGTAACTTTCGACTGTCCCAAAACTAATAGCCTACTGTTGACTGGAAGCTGTACTGATAAAATAAGCAGTCAATTAACATATATTTTGTATGTTATATGTTATATAATCTATTCTTAAAATAAAGTAACCTAAAAAATCAAATATTAAAAAAATAAGAAGAAAGACAAAGTATAATTACAGAATTGTCCAGGAAAAAAACTCCACCCCTAGGCAGTGCCCCCTGTGGTCCCATGGATCTGACTGTTGCTTCATATTTGGACAGAACAGACCCAGCAATGTCCCTTCTTCAAGTCTCCAAACTTCCTACAACCTCTTTTCTAGACATAACCTTGAGAACCATATTCTCAGCCATCCTCTGCCTATGGGAACAGCTAACAACATTTTTTGAGTTTAGTTCCTTATTGCTGATCAACCATGAGCTCCCAGATTCATCAGAATTAGTCCATCAAGGTGGAGACCACCATAAACCATCTGGTCAATATGCATCTATTAGCCTCCTACAGCTATCTCTTGGCTTCTATTACAACCACTACAATGTAGCTCCAGAGGGTGTGGGTTGCTTCTTCCACAAGTTGGATGAGGAGAAGCCTGAGGGTGTCAAACGTCTCCTGAAAACCAGCAGAGCAGAAGCGCCCTCTTCCAGGATGTGTATAAGCCACCCAGATGAGTGGGGTAAAACTGTGCATGCCATGGAAGCCCCCATGGTTCTGAAGAAGCACCTGAAACAGGCCCTTTTGGATTTGCATACCCTGGGTTTTGCCTGTGTAGACTCCTATCTCTGTGACTTCTTAGAGGTCTGCTTCTGAGGTTAGGAGGTTAAACTCATCAAGAAGGTGGGTGACCACCTGACTGATGGTGGAAAGCTGGGCCCCAGGCTAGGCTGGCAAGTACTTTTTGGAAAGACTCATCTTTCAGCACAACTAGGAGCCTGAGGAGCCCAGTGGCTTTTGAGGGACCCCCTCTGGTAACCCCATGGTGGAAGGGCTTCTCCCTGTAGTCACCAGGCAGCTTTTTAACCACCATGGAGTTCTCCCAAGCTGTGGACAAAATGAAAACAATAAAACTTTTTGCAGAAAAAAAAAATGTCTTTAAGTGGATCTGCACAGTTCAAACCTATATGTTGTTGAAGAGTCAGTTGTATACAAGGATATACAGTAAAGTAGAAATCATTATGCCCTTTGTTCTAGGCACTGTGATATTCTCTTTATAAAAAAAATCTCCTTTGATTTTAGCAACTATTTTATGAATTAGATATTATTATCCAATTTTATGTATAAAATAATCAAATAAGTATCCCAAGGAGACATAGTTAATTTATGAGGCAGAGATTTTAACCCAGGCAGTCTACATACTGAGAACCTAAATGTCTAGGACTACACTACCTAGTGTAGGTTGAAATAAGAAGTTGTTTCTAAAGTAATTAAAATAAAAAGTGGGGTGAAATTTATCATCTCAAAACTCTGAAATAAATGTATTTTCCAAGAGCATATTCAGGGTACCATATAAGGTGAGAAATATTAGGACCAAGAGGTAAAACTTCAAAACATTGTAAAAAATTACTCAAAGTTGATTACTCAAGAAATAAAGAGGTTATATAAATTATTTTTGCTTCTATTGAATGCATTACTAACTTGATAGTTAAGCTAATAGTTCTCTTTCTCTTTTTAATTTTTTTAATGTTTATTTATTTTTGAGAGAGAGAGAGACAGAGTGCAAGCAGAGAGGTGTAGAGAGGAAGGGAGACACAGAATCTGAAGCAGGCTTCAGGCTCTGAGCTGTTAGCAAAGAGCCTGGTGCAGGGCTCGAACTTACTGACTGCCAGATTATGACCTGAAGTCGGCTGCTTAACCGATTGAGTCACCCAGGTGCCCCTGTTTCTCTTTTAAATAAATAATTGCAGAGAGAAGAGATATGTAATCTTTTAAGCAGATTGAGGAAGTGGACAAATCTGACATTTTTCTTTCTCATTCTTTACCTGATTAGATTAAGAAGATAAAATAACATAATTTAGATATAGGCAGTTTTAAAGTCTTCTTGAAATTAGTAATGCTGTTAAAAAAAGAAAAAGAGACTTAATAATTACTGAAATCTCAGTATTGGTATGGATGCTTTACCATCAATGCAAAATAAACAGGAAAAAACTGCTAAAAATGACCATTCAAAGCAAAAGTAACTTGGCTTGCAACTGTCATTAGCCTAATGGACTAGATTTTATAATATTTGAAATAATAAGTGGTCAAGAAAAACAAATTAAAGGATTTACTTGATAATAGGAAAATTGTAACTTGAATTTAGAGACAATTACCTACTAAAAAAAGTTATTGGCTTGCTTTTAATTTTGTATATATTAAGAGTATTGGGGTTAAGATGGCAGAGTAGTAAGAGAACCTTATGCTTGCTTCCTCCCTCAAACACATCTATATAATCATCAAGTCATTCTGAACACCCAGGAAATTTATCTGAGGACTAAGAAAAGAAACTGCATAAATAGAGGAAGAAAAGAGGTCATATGGTAGAAGGTAGGAAGTGTGGTTATGTGATTTGGCAGAGAAAACAATCATGGGTTCTGTGGAGGGGAGGGATACTTGGTCACCAAGATTAGAAAGAGAGACAGAGAGAGAGACAGAGATTAACACAGAGAGAGAACAGCATGCAAGGAATTATAAAGAAAAACACTTCCCTAAAATCATTCACTGGGAAAATCAGAGGGGTTGATTTTTACAGGGAGTGAAGCTCAAAGACTAAGGTTTTAGAAGTCCATGCCATTGCTAGGGTTGAGGAGGTGGGAGCGGCTGTATTCCTGTGGAGAAGGTGGGCAGAGGTCCAGAGTGGACAGCGTGCTCTGAGGATCCTCTGGGTCATGCTAGGATAGACAATTCCTCTTATTGTAGTGCATTTGAGAGAGGCGGTATTATCTCCCAGGGGACAGAAGAGCCAGGCAGGAGCTATTGCACTGTCTTGTTCATTAGCATATGAGCAGAGATACCTGCTCATGGCAGTTAATCTGGCTGCCAGCATTTTCCTAAGCTTTACTATAAAATACAAGCCGCTGAGCAGTCATGCAAATGCTTTTCTGGGACAAATCAGTACCAGCCACAGCATGGCAAGACCTTCCCCAAGAGGATCAGCATGTTTCAGGCCTGCACCAAGTCCCTAAAATCTGGAGTTGTGAAACCCAACTGTGCACCTGAGATGAAACACAGGAGCACTGCACTGGGTGCAGTGCTTGGTGGATGAACTGCAGGGACACAAACAGGTGAAGGCTGGGATCTGATGGAAGCCTGGGACACAAGATGGGAGATTTGTTCACTCTTCTGTAAGGGCTTTCTGAACAGCCCTAGGTGTAAACTCCCCACTCGGGGGAGAAAAGTGGACCAACACTATTTTTCACCCCTCCCATCAACACAGATAGACTTCTGAAAGTGGCACAGCACATGTAGTGAAGGCTTGAACTGCTTATACCAAGCCCTAACCCACTGTGTGCTGCAGGTGCCTTTTTTAATAGGGCAAGTGTGATGAAGAGCCAGAGCAGCAGCAGACCTCTCCCTTAGAGGAACAGCACAAAACCTGCCTCATGCACCAGGTCTACTGATCACAGAGTGCTACAAACCTTCAGCTCTAGAGGACATAGGACTGGGCACAGGCTTTCCTAACACACAAAAGACAAAGTTCTGATAAAATGCCAAGACAGAGGAATCCATCCCAAAAGAAAGAACAATAAGAGGTCATAGTCAGGAAGCTAATCAAAATAGACATGAGTAATATGTCTAAATTTAAATTAACAATCATAAAGATAATAGCTGGGCTTAAGAAAAACATGGAGGAAACCAAAAAGATCCTTACTTGCAGAGATAAAAGACCTAAAAATTAGTCAGGGTGAAATAAAAAAATGCTATAACTGAGATGCAAAACTGACTGGATGTACTGACCATAAGGATGAACAAAACAGACCAAAGAATAAGTGATATATAAGATAAAATTAAGTGAATTTAAAATACACAAAGAACAACTCAATATTAACAAAAAACTATCTTTGCTAAAAATTAGCAAAAATATTTGTATAGACATTTCATAAAATAAACTAAATGAATAATCAAAAGGTATATGAAAAGATGCTCAATATCATTAGTTATCAGGAAATGCAAGTTGAAAATCTTAATGAGATACCAATACACACCCATACCTGGTAGAATGATTAAATTATTTTAAATAGACAAACAATACTAAGTATTGACCTAAATGTGGAACAAGTAGAACTTTCTTATATTGCTTGTGGGAGTATAGATTGGTATAAAATTTTGTAAGGAAAGAAATTTCTTCTGAAATAAAGAATTTAAGTTTAATCCAGATGCTCCAAATTCATTTAACATCCATGTTCAAGATTAGAATTACAACTGGAAGTTTTTTGTACTGTTATTAGTCCACACATATAAAATGTTAGAAAGGCTTTATGTTATTGAAGTTTAATTCCATTCCTTTTGATAGTAAGCTGCATATTAAAGTATCCTTTTGCTGAATATATTTCCTGTCTCCACAGGAAATGATTATCAATTGATTTCAAAGTAATGGTGAGTACCCTGCATAAAGCTACAGACTGGAAATCAAGCCTCCTGGCTCTTAACCCTGGCTGTGCCTGCAAGGCACTTTTCCACTTACTTGGACGGTTAATCTTTTATTTGAAGGGACACTATCTATGAATTTGGATTTTATCAGGGGCGCCTGGATGGCGCAGTCGGTTAAGCGTCCGACTTCAGCCAGGTCACGATCTCGCGGTCTGTGAGTTCGAGCCCCGCGTCAGGCTCTGGGCTGATGGCTCGGAGCCTGGAGCCTGTTTCCGATTCTGTGTCTCCCTCTCTCTCTGCCCCTCCCCCGTTCATGCTCTGTCTCTCTCTGTCCCAAAAATAAATAAAAAACGATGGAAAAAAAAATTAAAAAAAAAAAATTTAAAGTTGCACTGGTTTTGATAGAAGTCTGCTTGGGGCACCCGGGTGGCTCAGGTGGTTAAACTTCTGACTTCAGCTCAGGTCATGATCTCACAGTTCATGAGTTCGAGCCCCTCAGCGGACTCTGTGCTGACAGCTCAGAGCCTGGAGCTTGCTTTAGATTCTGTGTCTCCCTCTCTGTCCCTCCCCGCTCGTGCTCTCTCTCTCTCTCAAAAATAAATAAATATTAAAAAGAATTTAAAGTCTAATTAACAGTAATTCATTATGGGATACTGAAAAATCAGCTGTATAAATGACCCATTCTCTTGTCCAGAGATTTGTTGTCGTGTGCCATGTTCTACACATGCTTCATGAATCTGCTGTATATTATGGATTGCAGATAAGCAGGCATGTAGTGCTGTCAGTCAGTTTGTCATTTTCCATCTATTTCTTCCACACACTCTGTAGATACAAATTAAATTAATGGCAAACTGACTACAGTTAATGAATGCTTAAATGAAGCATCTATTTTGTTGATCTTTTTGGAGAAAAATTACCTTCTTAAAAAATAGCTATTTTTGTCTGATAGAGAGCTTTTGTAAAAGAAGTTGGATATCTCCTGAGGTTGCTTATCAATTTAGATCCTCATTTTTCTCTGTGCCAATCATTTTTTGTATTTCCTTAACATTTGTCAAAAATAGTATTTTTAATAGTAAATAAAATCTTTAATATTGTATGCATAATTATTACTAATGAATTTGCCTTTTTGAGACAAATGTCTATTCCGTCATTGTTAAATATATCATTTCAGGAATGACTTCCGTTTATTCCTAAAGAGGTAGTTGATTTCACTAATGTTAACTGTTTTTTATAGATGCAGTTGTAGGAGTTCAATGATTCATATATAATGGCATGCTACTATAAAGTAGCAGAAATATTTTTAAAGCTGAATTTCAATTTAGTACAAAATAAAAATAAAATAGTGAAGTCCTATTTTTTCCTGTAGGATAAAATTCAGCATAGTTAGGTACTTTATGACATTAATTTTTCACTTCATCTCAGGAGAAGGAACTGACTTTATGATCTATAAAACATAAAACACAGGCCTGAAAAGATGTGTTTGTTTTTTATAGGCACATTATTAACTGATGTATTTGATGGTCTTATTGTAGGATTTTTGTGATTTATTTATGGAAAGCTATCTTATAAATGGACTGTAGGGAGAGGCAAGATTCTTGGCTCTGAAAATTCCTAGTGTTATGGGGAATTATTAAATCTAGATATGGGGAACATTTTCTATTTTTTCTAACCATAGCATCAGGTCTCTTCATTTAAAAATAAACTTAAAAAAAGTCTAAAACCAACACCTGTTTGTCAAATGAGAAAGAATGGTTATCTGTGGGTGGCTTTTAACCACAACTTAATGAGGACTTTACTCATTACCAGCATTAAGGATCCCTGCCCTGATCCTCAGCCCCACTGGAGTTTAAACCAATGGTGATACATACATGTGGGATTACCTTCTACCTTTTTTTCCCTGGCTTCTACTGCTTTCCAGGAGATACTGGCTTTTGTGGTTATTCTATGCCATTAGAAATGAGTAAATTCTTATCATCTGTCCAACTTCCTAAAGATACAAATTTTTATGGAGCTATTCTTGTTCTCTCATTTAATTCAAAGCTTTCTTTCCTTCTTCATTGAGATATTTAAAAAGTTTTTCATGTATGTCTACTACTAAAATTGGTGCAAAAAAAATAGAAGAATATTATTTTAGAGTTTTAAGAATTATATTTAGAATGACCCTGC
This sequence comes from Panthera uncia, assembly GCF_023721935.1. Taxonomy (NCBI): domain Eukaryota; kingdom Metazoa; phylum Chordata; class Mammalia; order Carnivora; family Felidae; genus Panthera; species Panthera uncia. The sequence continues at coordinate 74,452,275 of NW_026057577.1, read as the reverse complement.
AATGTAAAGGACTGACACTCTGATTTTCTGCACTACTTTTTCAGGGACAAAAAGACATAAAGGTAATATGCTGTCTATAATTTCTTTTAAACTTTTTTAGCAAAGAAAAGAAAAAAAAAAGGCTTAAGTGAAGGAAAGATAGTAAATCTTGATGGAAGTGATTGCTATATGGGGATGTTGTACTATTCCCATTACCTTTGTGTATATTTGAAAATATCCATGAATTTTTTAACGTTTATTTAGTTTTGAGACACAGAGAGAGAGAGAAAGAAAGTGAGTGGGAGAGGGGCAGAGAGAGAGGGAGACATAGAATCCAAAGCAAGCTCCAGGCTCTGAGCTGTCAGCACAGAGTCTGCCGCGGAGCTTGAACTCATGAACTGTGAGATCATGAACTGAGCCGAAGTCAGAAGTTTAACCAACTGAGCCACCCGGGTGCCCCAAGTAGACTTTTATCAAAACCAGTGCAACCTTAAATTTCCAATAAAATCCAAATTCATAGGTAGTGTTCCTTCAAATAAAAGACTAAGTGTCCAAGTAAGTGAAAAAGTGCCTTGAAAAAAAAAAAGTGATTTCCATATATTCATGTCTGAGGGAAAAGAATTCTCTATTTTTGGTGGCTGAAACAATAAACTGCAAAAGTGTAACAGTAAACTGGGGCTTACATGACTTTCTTTTATCATGACTAGCATTTTGTGCTCATTTGTCACTCTGACAAACTGAATTCAATTTAAAAACTACAACATAAAACACAAAATTTTGGGGAGTGGGCATATTTCAAAGAACCTAAGATTTATTTTTCTTTACCAAAATTTTAAATTACCTTCCATGTTCTTTGATATAGCATATCTAGTCTATATCTTTTGCTTTCTATGTCACTTTATCTAACTACTTTGACCATGGAATCTTATGGCTCACTTGTATCTCTTGCTATTTCTTTCCACCGTATTTGCCTATTATATTATCTCTCATGTAGCCTTATGCAAATATAAGAAGGCTTTTTAAAAAAATTTTTAATGTTTATTTTTTTAGAGAGAGTGGGGGAGTATGAGTGGTGGAGGACCAGAAAGAGAGGGAGACACAGAATCCGAAGCAGGCTCCAGGCTCTGAGCTGTCAGCAAAGAGCACGACGCAGGGCTGGAATCCACGAACTGTGAGATCACGACCAGAGCCAAAGTCGGACGCTTAACGGATAAGCCACCCAGGAGCCCCCAAGAAGTCTTTTAAAATGTAAACACTTCTTTATTAAGAAAGTGTATTTAATCCACAAAGGGTAACTTTCAAGTTTAATATAAAAGTAGTTATTCTGTGTTGCACATTTAAGTCAATAGTGAATACTCTTCAAACCAAAACAATCTGTTAAGGAAGAAAATACTTGAATGAGTTAGTCCATACTTATATAATTAACTGATCTTCAATTAAGTCACCAAAGCAATTCAGTGGGGAAAGAAATATATTTTCAGTAAGTGGTAATGGAACAATTGGATACCTGCATAGGAAAAATATGAACCTTAATCCATATCTCAATTAAATACAAAAATTAATGGTATGTATTGGATCAGACATCTCAGCAAAAGCTTCTAGAAGAAAATGTTCATTATTGGGAGGTAAAATACAGATATCTTAGATTATAAAAAGCAACAATCATAAAAGAAAAAAATGTAAAAATTTAAAACTCTTCTGCTCATCAAAAGATGCCACTGAGAAAATTAACAAGAAAGCTTCAGACAGAGAAAATATTAATAAATATATCTCACCAAGGATTTGTACCCAGAATATATAAAGAAACCCTCACAATTCTGTAATAAAAAGACCAACAGTTCAATAACAAATAGAAAATGGGCACCTGGGTAGCTCAGGCAGTTAACAGACCAACTCTTGATTTTGGCTCAGGTCATGATATCACAGCTGGTAAGCTTGAGCCCCATGGGGATCTGTGCTGACAGCACGGAGCCTGCTTGGAATTATTTCTCTCCCTCTCTCTCTGCCCCTCCCCCACTTGCATGTGCACTCTCTCTCAAAATACATAAATAAACTTTAAAAATAGGCAAAGACTTGAACATATGACATTAAGATGCCACTGCACACATGCTAGGGTTTCTTAAAATTAAAAGACTAACAACATCAAATGTTGACGAAGAGATGGAAAAAATGCAACTCTCATATTGTTTTGTGCAAGCGTAAATGCTACAACAGCTTTGAAAAAAGTTTTCCCAATTACTTATAATGAACCAATAATGATCTAACAATTCTGCTCCCAGATATTCTAAGATAAACAAAACCATATGTCTACAAAAAGATTTGTATAATAAAATAATCTAAGATACATCTCTGCCTGCAGAGATTTTTAATTTTACAAATTTAGTCCATTAATTCTATAAATATTTACTGAGAGCTTTCTATGACTATAGGACTCTGCTGGCAAAAAAAAAAAAATGAATAGAAGTCAGGATCTTACAGATGATGGGACTTATAATCTAATTAGGAACAAGTGGTTTTAATATATGAAAATGTTAACAATATAATGTAGCATTTGATCCAGTATCAAATAAACTTTACAGTAAAAGCAAAATGCCAAAAAACAAAAAAGGTTATCTAGGATATTTCTAAGGATATAACTAACCTGCTGGGTTTATTCCTTTTTTCCCCACCAAAACTGAAAGCAATAATCTTTAGGTGCACCTCATTTTTATTTGAAAGCACAGACATTTTAAGGTGAAAATGACATCAAAAATCACCTGGACTTTCCCTCTTTCTTGAAGATAGGAAAATGAGCTTCAGAGAGACCACACAATTTGAATGACATTTTATATCCCTTGTGTAGTTTGATATAACATTGATGGGATAGTACAGACAAGGTGTGACAGGTCATTTCACTAGTTTCTTGGGGGTTTTACTGAATACACACACAGAAAGGAACTCTGGAAGAGAAATGGGTTGCAGACATGGCAGTTGATAATAGATTCGGTTTAGAATAGGTTAAATATGAGGTACACTGATGCCATCCAAAATAAGTTCTCTCACAGGCAGACAGCTTCAGGGCTGAATGGTAGCATGCTTATCCAGTGCTTTTGTGTTAGACACTGTGCTAAGCACTTTACAAAATACTATCTCATCTAACCATCTCAACAGTTTTGTGTAGTAAATATTATTATTCACATTTTATGTGAGGAATTTGAGGCTCAGGGAGTTGAATTTGGTCACATTAACAGGGATGTTAGTGTTTGAGTCCAGATTTAAACTCGTTTGTTTCTGACTTCAGGCCATCAGTTTTCCTACCTTTTTTCTTTAGAAAGCTAAAGTTTCCAACTTCCAGTTTAAAGTGGTTGGCATCCCCTAATGCAGTATCATGAAATTTCTACTAATTGAAGTGTTACAAAGAGATGAAAGAAGACAAAATAATATCATAACACAATTAATATTTCAAAAATATACATATAATTTCTATCATAAAGAGTAATATACCTGAAATAAAAATTATAATTGCCCACTCGCCTACCATTTTATTATGCTAATACAAAATAGCTAGTATAAACATTTGACCTCTGATGAAGAAATTAGAAAAATGAGTAGAAATCCTTTTACGGTATAACTGCCTTTGAGTAGTAGATCTAAGAGCCCATTTGTTCACCTGTACCTACACAGATTCAGGCATTGCAACTTTCAAGGGGGGGAAAAAAAGAATGAAAAGGATAAGAAAAACTATAGAGAAAGAAGGCTGCCTGAAGAGGTATATTTTATACATGTGTGGTATACATGTGTGTTACCAAACTAAAGTGCTATAAACAGGATTGGACACAGAGCGACACCTGCTATATTGGGACTGAGTTATCATAAATAATTTTTTCAAATAAGACAGGAAATACATATGCAATGCATATACATACACGTAAGAATTGTGTTCATGTATTCCATATGTTTTGAATATCAGAGAGATAAACAATGGAATCCTGTTAAGTTTTCATCTCAGGCCAGGTAAGCACTAACAGATAAAAGACAGCCTCTAGAAATGAAACTAAGAGCTGGGCCTATCTTTAGACTATTGAAGTGTAGAACTGAAGAGGAATTTCACCAGTATAAAGGCAGAAAGAGAGGGAAAATGGCAATTCACAAATCAGCATGTGACAAACTACATACTCAGGATAGCTTTCTCTTGTATTTCCAAAGAAATACTATATGAGATACTGGAAACTGTTACTGTAGACCAAGGGAGTTTCTAACAGAAACCTGAAAGTATTTCAAAAGTTTGGAGAAAATAAGTTCACCTTAGTAAGATGCTAAATGTCATGATCTCTAGGTAACAAGAGCAGATACGCATCTTGAGTAGTAGAAATAAAGGACTTTGCCTTGTGATAAAAAGAGTGATAATGAAAATAATTGCAGGGTAAGTGAAAACAAAATTCTCTGGAAGTTGTGAAAACAACATAACTTATACTAGGAAATGAAATCAATTACATGAAAGATAAGCAAACTCTCCTTACATGCAGGGAGAAAAATTTCTGAATGTGAGAGATAACTAGACTGAGAATATTAGAACTAGAGGATAATATGTGCCAGAATTATAGATATTTCTGAAAATGAGACCAGAACAACTAGAACAGAAATAATAATAAATGCTTAATAGAGGAAAACTCTTAGCGATAGCTACAAATCTGAATATACAGATTAAAATTCAAAAACTTTCAGAAAATATAAAAGGAAAAAAGACCCATATCTATAAACATGCTGACAACTTTTGGAATTATGAGGATAAAGGACAAATGATAAGTAGCAATGAATATTGAAGACTCTGTGCAACTCTAGATTCCACAAGAAAATGGACAAGGTTTATAGAGTTTTCAAAGTAAATGAATGGTCTTAAAATTAGATTCTTCTAAATAGCAACTCAGAAAAAAAATTTGCATAATTTATTAGGAGATGATACCAAGAAATATCGAAAGGGAATACAAAAGTAAGACAGGAAAGAAATTGGGTGCAAGTCTTCTCCAGGGGTAATTGCAACTTATCCTTCTAGGAAACTGAGAAATAGTACAAAACATGTAATGAAGAGTCATCCTATTCTCAAGGAAATGAGAATTTCCTCATTGGTGGAGCATTGCCTCTGAGCAGTATTAATTTCATTTCCCACTCACTGCTATACAGGCAAAGTAAGCAAGGTGAGATCTGCCAGCTAAAGAAAGAACTCATGGAAAGAGATGCAAATACTAGCAATGGGAAGCCTAGGTATTGTGCACTGAATGAAATCTAAGTGCTGAAGGGATGTGAGCAGGCTCCAACAGCAGCTGCCACAGTCATCCCCAAGATCTGTATAGTCACTACAATTGTCTTCTATATGGAAAGGTAGCGGAAGGACATGGTCAGTCATAAGTTGAGAAAATGCACCTTTAAAATAATCACTTGAGAAAAAAAATAATCACTTGAAGAAAGTTAACAGCTGAGTAAGCAATGAATCAGAAATGAATATTAAAGACTCAAGGTTTTGTAGTGTAAAGGACCAGATAACTAGCCTGTGCAACTTCCAATAAGAACCACCTCTATCTCTATCCACAGAATCTTGAGGGGGAATATTTGCAAACCGTCCTTGATTGCCTAAATAACACAAATGAAGTTTCAGCTTTAAAAAACAGCCAACATTAATTGAATTTTTAGCATGTGCTTTGACTATTCTAAGCACTTGGTATGTATTAACTCATTTCATTTGCTGAACAACCCTTTGAGACAAGAACTATCATTGTCCACATTTCATAAATGAGGAAAGTGAAGCTAAGTATAGCTACGCTCCCATGTGCACTCATTAGTAAGTGGTAGAAAAAGGGTATCCTGTCAGCCTACCTTGAAGTGTGTTCTTTTCAAAGTAATGTCCTGTTAACACCTAAAAGCAACTATATTTCATGTGGATCAAAGTGTCATCATAGCAGGCACCCTGTCCATTGTGCTATTTTTCCCTAGGGCCTGGCAGAGAGCCTGGCATAGAGTAGAAATTTGATAAATATTTGGCAAATGCTGGCTTCTATTATAACTTGCATTTCCTTCCAATGCAAGAAATCCTATTGAAAGTAAGAAATTTGCCCCTGAATAGACTTTTTTCTTAGGCACACTTTCAATATTGAAAGTTCCCACTAATATTAAAAGGCTACACTAGAAGGAAAACAAAACTATGTGAGGAAACACGTCCTGAAGGAAACAGCTAAGTCTTATAGGCATTGGTTTCATTGGTGAAATGTAACTTTATAATTTGCATGTATTTTGTTCAATGGGTCACTCAGAAGATTCAACACACCATAGTGTAAATACTTCAGAGATTGTCTACAGAGCTGTGAGGATATCAGTGGTACAACTATTTTTGACTTGGGCTTTTGATTTATAGGTGGATGCACCTGTTGGAGTTTTGGAATCAAGAAACTGATTTTCTATTGTTTAGCTCATAACGACAGATCCAAAAGCTGAAACAATGTACAACTAGGTATCTTCATGTGCACCTGCAGTAGCAAACAAAATCCAAATTCTATGGGAATACTATCAGTGATTATTCAGGGTAATTTGCTTTAAATAATCTTGTTTAAGTCTAGCAAAATGGTGCTAGTTCTAAATCATATTGTAGCAATTAATATAAGACTCTGCAAAGCTATTTCTTTCTCACATACCAATTCTTAGCTGGCTTGGAACCATTTGATGTCTTGTTTCACTGCACTGGACTAAAGTGCTTCCAACTGTAAGAGTCAAACATTCAAATTATGTTCTATACATGATAAAGCAAAAGCAAATCTAGGCCCAGTGATCAAGACACCAGGATAGAGTTGGGTGATGATTCTCCACCTACCTGCTTTGAAATAGTTTTACCCAGGACTCTGTCTACAAAGTGCTACATTTAAAATTGTCAACAATTGTATATAAATAACTCTAGTAACTACATATAGGTAACTCAATAACTCAATATAAAATGACTAAGTGTGGGAGATATTTTTTTCTTTGTTTCATTTAGGTACTGTCAATCCTAAATGACTTTCAGTTTTGAGCTTCATTCCTGGATTGCGCATGAAATCTACTAGAAAAAAAAATTGTACTTACAAAGTGGCAAGATAGAGTCTTTGAATACCACCAGTGTTACTGAAGCAACCCATGTGAAAAATAAGAAAGTTACTTCATATTTGGTATTTATATGACTTATATACATATTCTATTTGATTTTTGAAAATCAATAATGGAATAATGAAGAAAAGTGACTATCAACCTAAATTTGACCAAAACAATTACTTGTAATATATTGGACATAATCCTTCCATTATCTCTGTTTGCAAATATACTTACATACACACACAAATTAGATATAGATAGTATTCTACATTCCATAAAGTAGCATGATTCATTTATCAATTATATGTTAGGGTCCTGAGAATTTAATTCTAGATCATCTCTATAATAGCTGGATAATACTTTATTATATGGCTTTAGTGACTTTTTTTGGATACTTATTTCTAATTTATAGACTTATAACCAATATTGTAAAATATTCACTTACACATATTGCATGCCTTTTTCTTCCGTTCACCAGCCTAATGGCAGGCTTAGTTGGCTTCTTTGCACTTAGAGTCTATGGGAAAAAACTGTTATTAGCTAGATTAAAGGCTTTCTTTGAGGATGGAGAAACAAGGAAGAGTCAAATAGCAAGAAGGCAGAGTTCAAATCAGCCAGACTTGTGAGGGTTAATATTGTGACTTTTACTTTATTGGTATCAGGCATTGGTAGGTAGTACTAAGTTGACTGCTCTCGTATTCTTCACTGTTGACTTATTCTGAACAACTGAACACAGAGTCAAGACAGCCTATGATAAGACCAATCTCTAGGGAGTGCTGTGTCTTGTTCAGAGTTTCTTTTTGGTGCCCCTGCAGGTGACCTTGCGGTAGCTCTGTTAACTTCACTAAGAACATTATTGATCTCTGGAAATTTGTCCCACCAAGATTTTTTTTATACTTCATTAAGATAATCTGTATTCTTGAAATGCCTGATTCAATGCACCACATTTCATTGGATATGTTAATCAGAACGGGGGAAGGGGACAAAGCTAGGTAATCACTGAAGTATAAAGACTAAGACCTGTGCAACTCAGGGCCTTGATTCTGAAGCAGGAAACCCCTACTCCTTAGTCAGTTACAGTAAAGCTTCCTGATTATGACAAAATCACAACATTCCCCTATATTTAGAAGCATTACTATGTTAATTTTTGGACTTGAGTCTCAGAGTCACTAAGAGATACAAGCACCTATAAATATGTAAGTCCTCCCTGTGAGATGCTCAGGGAATATTGCCAGTGTTCTGCTGGATGACCATTCTTTTTTCCCCCCTAATTCTGTTCTCTGCCTATGTAGGCAGCCATTTGGTAAAGTAGGCAATTCAAAAGAAATCCCCGGATCAACCATAAGGACTGGGATATAATCTCGACTGTCAGTAAATAATTTTATGAACTTAGAGCAATTACGATCTCCATAAGCCACAGTTTGTTAATCTATGAAGCAAGACCATGAATATTTATTATGAAGATGAAACCTAAAGCCATAATAATTTAAGCATTTATAGAATATCACATATCTATATATACTTAAGGTGATAGATAAATCACATAGTTCTTACTATGAAAGAAATTATAATCAATTTATCAATTTGTTTCGGTGATATATTTTGCATGGCTATAAAATATTAATATCTTTACTAGTTTGGTTTATAAAGATTGAGAACATATGGTCATACTAGGAAAATAAATGTGTTGACATGTCACAACCCACTTTATCATGCAGTAATATATTCAAGGTCAGCCAAGAGCTATCTTCAGAGGGATCTTGTACTTACACCAATAAATAACTCTTTATATGGCACAGTATTAATAGATGTGAATAATAATGGAAGTAAAACAATCTGCAAAAAAGTTATTTAATGCTGTAAACAAAGATTATGGTGATAGAACAACGTTAAAGATAATTATTTGTGGCTGACACAAAAGGATTAGAGTGGTAAAAGTAATACTATAAAAAAGCCCAAAATATCCACTCAGTTTCTCAAAAGAGCAATGGCAATATTAGAACGGTAAGAGATTTAACTCATTTGTATAATTAAATATGAGAATAATGGCTCAATAACTAAATAAATATGGTGAGACAAATTATGACATTACTTTGAAAAGTGTATTTGAAATATAAGGTTAATCATGGTTACTTCTGCTTCCTTCTAAATTCTCACAGAAATGGCACTAAAATAAGCATTTAAAGAGAAAATTAACAAAGAAAGAGAACAGGATAAGATGTGGCAGTAAAACAATTTTGAAACCTAGAAAGCAGAGAGACAAGTGGCAACTAAATTGATGAGCTGAAGAAAAAAGAAAGCTAAGCTTATAGTGTTCAGGTAAATAGAAATCAGAAGGGAAGTCACCTCTGTGCAGAGGCAACCGATGAGCCAGGGACGACAGAGAACTTTCTAGGGTGATGAATAAATTCTGTATTTGAGGGAGAGGTTACAGATATCTTAACTTTTTATGAGAGTCATTGGACTCTACATGTAAAATCTGTGCATTTTCTTATATATAAATTTTATCTCATTAAAAAAATAATTCTATATATTGTACTGGTTTCCTTTGCTCTTCCTTCTCCAAGAAACCTGGCAGCCAGGATTATATTTTCAAGATAGGAGGCTGCAATTACTTCCTGTGAAAACTAACCAGTCTATAAAGAAATAATAAAGTTTTAAGAAATTTCCAAATGAAAACACTTTTCCTTTTTTTTTTAAATTTTTGTTTTAAATTTATTTATTTTTAAGAGACAAAGTGTGACAGAGCACAAGCGGGAGAGGGACAGAGAGAGAAGGAGACACAGAATCCAAAGCAGGCTCTAAGTAAATGTTCAGCACAGAGCCTGATGCGGGGCTGGAACCCATGAACCATGAGATCATGACCTGAGCCGAAGTCACTCACTTAACCAACTGAGCTACCCAAGCATCCCAGCTTTTGAAAACTTTTCAATTAAATCCACTAATCAACAAGCCCTATACATGCACGCAGATTGACCAACGTGCTTTCCTATGTCTCATTCTTAAAAATGAGTGGATAGCTCATGATGATCAGACATTTGAACAGGACCTCTAATTGGAAATACAGAGAACAGAAACACAGTACATAAATGGAAAAACAAAGCTATAAGAAAATATATAACACAAATATTGTAAGGCATTTTTTATTAAAAATCTATAAATAATACTCTTAGAGAAGCTATTATAATTCTGCATCTGTAACACAAACCTAGGATGCTACAATGTTATGAAAAGTAACATAAGAATAAAAGGGCTTTGGAAACTAAATATAAGGAATATATATATTAGATATATATTATGTATAATATATATAAGAAATCTATAGAAATATATATAAATACATATCTACATAAACAATTTTTATCAAAGAAGAAATTAAAGAAAATATCATTTTAAATAAGTATGGAAAATCTAAGTGTACAGAAAAGGGTTAATGGAAAATAAATGGCTTGTACTCCACTTTGAAGTATAAGAAGATGCAACTAAAGATATTGTATACTTATTATATACCAAAAACACTACAAGATGCTGCCTATATTACTTTAATTATACCATCCATCATATAGGAGAAATAATATAAGAATACGTATGCATAATTCACATCATAATTAAGTGAGGGAAGCAGGGATTTTAGTAGAACTGATCTGTACAAACTCAGGCTCTTAATAATGGCTTTTTATTATATGTGATATCAACCCCTACTCAGAAAAAAAGAAAACCTTGAGGTTTTCTATATGAGGAAGGGAATCTCAGAAGAAGCCTAAGGGCTTATTTTGGGTAGCTGTAGGAAGGAACATTTGACCTGACAAACTTTAGCTCTATCAATATTACCTTATTTGGGTATCATAAGCTATTGAGACATCATGGGTTGTATGACACAGGAAAAAATAGAGTGACCAGATCATAGAGATTCCTAAATGCCAGACAAAGGGGAATGTTATCCTATAGTTACTTCAAAGACACTTAAAATAGGTTAGTTCTAATGCATACAAAATGTTTTAAAATGACCAATTATATTATAAATCTGAAAGTTCAAGAATGCATATTTTGAAATGGTTGAATTTTTAGGTCAATTGACTGAAATTCATAGTTGTTGAACATGTTCCCAAGTGCCCACAGAAATTTAAAATCTCAAAGAACCCATATACATTCATTAGAACAGATTTTAAGTTAAAATCTTAAAAACTGCCAAGACAAGTATTGCTAAGAACACTAAGTTACTGGAATTCTCTGGGAATATAAAATGAAAAACTGCTTTTAAAGATTATTTGGCAATATCTATCTAGACACAGATATAAGCAATGGAGTAGCAATTCTAATAGTAGGAAATATTAAACCAGATAAATATACAGAAATACATGCACAGACACGTACAAAAGTGTTCATAGTGACATCATCAATTATAGTACTCAACTAGAAACAATCCAAGGGTCAAACAAACAAAAATAACCTGCATAATGTATTTGTTCAATGGAATCCTATAGAGTGATGGCAAATACCAACTAATGTCATGTACAATATGGATGAATGTAAAAGAAATAATATTGAGTGAATAAGTCACACAATAGATAATATTTTATGATCCTGTTTTTACGTAAAATTAAATCAAGAAAATTAATAAATGGTGATAGAATTAAAAATACTGGTTATAAATAATGTATCTGATAAGGGGTTAATAATCAAAATGTAAAAATATGTAATTATTTATTATTTTATAATATAATAAATACATATTTATATTTTAGATATGTTATATCTTAGCAGGCTCCAATCTCAGCATGGAACCTTATGGAGGGTTTGATCCCACAACCTGGAAACATGACTTGAACCGAGATCAAGAGTCAGATGCTTACCCAACTGAGCCGCCCAGGCGCCCCAAAACACATTTTAAAATGAGAATATCCCAAAGATATATAACAGGCATTCTATGAAGGGGAAAAGAGGAATAAATAATGAATATATCTCCAAATCTATTTTTTAAATTCTCTGCTTCCATTGTCAATGACTTTGAGTGGTCAATTTCAAATAACATACACTATAGATCACCCTATTTCCAGCAACAGTTCTAAGTTCCAGAAGCTTCTCTGAATGAAATGTCCTAATAATTCAATATGAGAGGCCAACAAAGAAGATAAACCAAGATACAAGATTTTCACACACTGTGGGTAGCTTAAATAACTCCAAAGACAGAGATTTTCTAGGCAAAGAGATATGTAGTTTCCACATCCAATTTTGTAATTTAATATTACGTGCTTCCATGCTTCTGTTTTATTAATTTGTGCTATATAAGACATTTGGGTCATAAGCTTTTCTAGACTTAATATGTCGCTATGGTCACTCAAGTCAGGAGAAGTGGGTATTAACACAGGATATAATGCAAATGAAATAGTTCTTAAAACTAATTATGTGGGTTACCCATGGAGTGATAAATTAACATTCATGGACGCTATGATCTAAACAAGTACCTCAGTATTTCAGATTTAAAGTAATCCAGACTTATTTTTTTGAAAGGCTCATTAATAGACTTTATTTCATTATCTAATCAAGACTATTCCCACTTCCCCAAGTAACATCACTTTTCTAACTTTCTAATTCAAGTTTTTCAAAAGATGGTAGCTAGTCATTTCTACAGTCTGGTTTGTAGAATGGTACAAATGAAGAAATTTAACACAGCATAATGATCATTCCTTAAATATTTAAGTTTAGAGGACTGTGCTTTAAATTAAATCATGTACATCTTACTTTTTTGATGTAAAATATCCATTATTACCACACACAAAAATAAACTGAAAATGGATTAAAGACCTAAATGTGATACCTGAAACCATAAAAACCCTAGAAGAGAACATAGGCAGTAATTTCTTTGACATTGGCTTTAGAAACATTTTTCTAGATATGTTTCCTAATGCAAAGGAAACAAAAGCAAAAATAAACCAGTGTGACTAAATTAAAATAAAAAATATTTGCACAGTGAAGGAAACAATCAATAAAGCACAAAGACAACCCACTGAATAGAAGATATTTGTAAATGATGTATGATAAAGGGAGATAATATCCAAAGTATATATTACCCAAAGGATACAAAATTACAGATTCAAATGGGTACATGCACCCTGATGTTTATAGCAGCATTGTCAACAATAACCAAATTATGGAAAGAGCCCAAATGTCCATGGACAGATGAATGGATAAAGAAAATGTGTCATACACACACACACACACACAATGTAATATGAGTCAACCATAAAAAAGAATAAAACCTTGCCATGTGCAATGACATGGATGGAGCTAGAATGTATTAGGTTAAGTGAAATAAGTCAATCAGAGAAAGACAAATACCATACGATTTCACTCATATGTGGAATTTAAGAAACAAAACAGATAAACATATGGGAAAGGGGAGGGAGAGGAGAGAGGGAAACAAACCACAAGAGACTCTTAATGATAGAGAACAAACTGAGGATTGATGGAGAATGATGTGTAGGAGATGGGCTAGATGGATGATGGGTATTAGAGAGGGCACCTGTGATGAGCATTAGGTATTGTCAGTGATAAATCATTGAATTCCCCTCTTGAAACCAACATTGCACTGTATGTTAACTAAAATTTAAATTAAAAAAAGAAAAAAAATAACTATCACTTTATATTCCCAATGAATCAGAAAAGTTCCCGTTGCTCAAAAAAAAAAAAAAAAATGGTGTTACATTATTCATATCTGGTTTGTTTGAAAAGCTTTACTTCTCAATACTCTTAATGTACCTCTGGTTTGGCTTTCAATTCTATTGATAATTGGGATATTTTAAGGCATTGCAGAATAATAAATATATTTGATACAGTATCTAAGAATAATATTCAGAATATCTAAAGAACATACATAATTCAACAGCAAAAAATTCCAATTTAAAAAAAAAAACAGAGGATCTGAACTGACATTTTTCCAAAGAAAACATACAGATGGCCAAATGACACGTGAAAAGATGCTCAACATCCCTCCTGATCAGGGAAATGAAAATCAAAACCACTATGAGATATTAGCTCACACTTGTCAGAATGGCCAAAATCAAAAATACAAGAAATAACAAGTATTCATGAAGATGTGGAAAAAAATTAACTGTTGGTACACTGTTGGTGGGAAAGTAAATTAGATAGCCACTGTGGAAAATAGTATGAAGTTTCCTCAAAAAATTAAAAATAGAAATACCATATAACCCAGTAATTTCACTACTACCCAAAGAAAACAAAAATATGAATTTGAAAATATATATGTACCCCTATGTTTATTGCAGTATTATTTACAATAGTCAATATACAGAAGCAACCTAAGTGTCCATCAACAGATGAATGGATAAAGATGTGGTGTGTTTAACACACACACACACACACACACACTGGAGGATTAAGCAACTATAAAGCTTTAAAAAATGATGAGACCTTGCCATTTGCACCAACATGAATGGGTTTAGAGGGTAAAGTGCTAAAAGAAATAAGTCAAACTGACAAAGACAAATACCATATGATTTCACTCATATGTGCAATCTAAAAATCAAACAAACAAAAAGTAGAATCAGACCTATAAATACATGGAACAAACTAATGGTTTTCAAAAGGAACAGGGGTGGGGAGATAGACAAAATGGGTAAAATGGAATAGGAGATACAAGCTTTGATTTATGGAATGGATGAGTCACCAGAATAAAGGTACAGCATAGGGAAGATAGTGATACTGCAATAGTGTTGTAGGGTGATTGATAGCTACATTTGTGGTGTATAGCATAATGTATAGAAATGTTGAATCACTATGTTGTACACCTGAAACTAATGTAACATTGTGTAACACCTATACTCAATTTCTTTTAAAATTTGTAATAAATTTAAAATTAAAAATACCCCCTTTTATGCAAAGATTGTGAGTTTTGAGTGTACTTTTAGTTTATTAAATTTATCTGAAAAATTAAGTTAGCTGAAATGTTGGTCACCAATAGTTGTTGTAAAATTTCACTGGTTAGCTAAAGCTAAAATTTAGGAGACACTGCATAATAGTTAATAAGCACTTCCTTATCTCTTATTCAAGTTGTTCTGAAAAGACATGAAATGTCTTATTTAATGGAGAAGATAATTGATTAGTTTAAGTATTTAGTTCCATTCAAAACATGATATTAGCTAAGGTCTCTTAAAGAATGTATATGTTAGTACTATTATCTTACTTTAAGCTGAAAATATTATGATTGAGGTTAATTATAAAAATAAATATTCTAGGGGCACCTGAGTGATTCAGTCAGTTAAGTATCCGACTTCGGCTCAGGTCACGATCTGGCAGTCAGTGAGTTGGAGCCCTGCACCAGACTCTGTGCTGACAGCTCAGAGCCTAGAGCCTGCTTCAGATTCTGTATCTCCCTCTGTCTCTGCCCTTCTTCCCCTGCTCACACTCTGTCTCTCTCTCTCAAAAATAAATAAACATTAACATTTAAAAAAATCAATATTCTATAAAAGACACAAGGTACTTAGGAGGCAGTTCAATTAAAGATAAACCAATATCTTTTAGATATTCTAAATAAGAATAAATGAGGTGATAAGTCCAACACCTTTCAAGTCATATATATTGTGAGCGATTTCCTGTCTGATATGGTCAGGGTCTTAAAAAATAAACAAAGAGATTCACCAAAATGCAATGATAAAGCAAATTCTTAAAAGCGAAGTTAGATTTTCTCATAATCTGAAATGTGCTAAAAGACAAGCTTAGGTTACATATTAGAGGAAATAGTTTTTCTATTTAGCCCATAAAGTAAAGCATATACATTCACACATTTTACCTGTACATTGTTTCATCAAATAAACTATACATTCATTCAAGATATCAGCACCAACCAGTATATCACTTTATGTAATACATTTTAGATATATACAGTCTATGCCAAAAATTTTATGTGTTTTATGTCCATTCTGGAAAGATTACTATTAAAAAAAAATCATTGCTCTTAAACAATTATGCAATTCACATACCTTTTAGATAAACTATTTCTGGAGTATTCATATCTAAGAAATTATAAATAATGTGCTGTTCATTAAGTAAAATATTATAAAGCCCAAAGATAAATACATTTGAAAAGAAGAACACCCTAATATCACCAAATTGCAAGCCAATGAATCTCAGAAAATAAAAATATTGATAGTAAAATAAAACACTCTAAGTTTCCTATTAAAAAAAGGTCTCAAGTTAAAAAAAATAATTTATTTGATAAATGGTTTTCTTTGCCCCAACTTTAGAAAATTATAACATAAATTACTCATTTTAAGTTATTGACACTGAACCTCAAACTTAAACAAGCAAAACATGTAATTTAAAGAGAGGGAAAATAGACTGGAAAAAGTATTATTACTTAATGCAGGATTTAATTTGAATAAACAGAAATAACAAAATGTCAAATGTCTTTTCTTTCATATACAACTGGTCATAACTAAGAAAAAATAAAGACACCTAGCCTAGGTAACCAGGCATGGGGATTTTCATATTGTCTTGGTGGACATGTGGGTTGGTATCATCTTTTTGAAAGATATTTTACCAATACGTATTAATTCCTTAAAATAGTATATTCTCAGAATCAGAACACTTGCAAGTTTTGGTTCTGAAAAATTTTCTTAAATTTGTACAATGGACTTAATTGTCAGGATACTAGTCAGGGAATGTAAACAGAACAAAGAGGGGCACCTGAGTGTCTGAGTTGTCATCCGACTTCGGCTTAGGTCATGATCTCACAGTTCGTGAGTTGGAGCCCCATGTCCGGCACTGTGCTGACAGTTCAGACCCTGTAGCCTGCTTCAGATTCTGTGTCTCTCTCTGTCTCTGTCCCTCCCCTGCTCATGCTTTGTCTCTCTCAAAAATAAACATTAAAAAAATAGAACAAATATATAAAAATATTTAAATATTCAATGAGAAATTGGTTATGTTAGCAATAGAACGCTATTTAGTCACTAAAGAGTGAGGTGGAACTCTGGAAACTATAGAAATTTTTAAATGCATCATTAAAAG
This sequence comes from Panthera uncia, assembly GCF_023721935.1. Classification (NCBI taxonomy): domain Eukaryota; kingdom Metazoa; phylum Chordata; class Mammalia; order Carnivora; family Felidae; genus Panthera; species Panthera uncia. The sequence goes on along the minus strand of NW_026057577.1, from coordinate 74,435,178 downwards.
AAAAGGAGGCAGAAAATAAATTTGTACATTATAATAACTCTATATATTTAAAACGTGAAATATACATATATCATTATTCATTTATTTCATAATTATTGTGAGAGACCACTATGTATTTAGATGATTTGTAGACTGATAAAGCAACTGAAAAGACATTCACCGACTAACAATAATCACTTTGAGGAGAGTTGAATATAGGGGATTTTATTTTCACTTTTAATTCTTACTTATTATAATGTTTATTTTATAAATTTAACTATTATATAATAATAAAACTTTATTTCAAAAGAAATTAATCCAAGAATTACAGGGTTTTCACTCATATCTTTCTAAAATATAGCATGTTGAACATGTAGATTAATGTATTATACCAAAAAATATATTTTTTCTGACATAGAAATAATAATGCTTCCTATAGTAGTTCATCATTTATAGTTTGAAATACTGCTCCTTTTCTTCAAAATGTTTTATACATGTTGTCATTAATTATCTTATCATTCCTTTCTTGTAAGTAGGTGGTAAAAGCTATTTAAAATCACCCACTACAACATAGGATAATTAGTACATGTATGAACATGGACTACAAATTAGGATAGGGAAATACAAATAAGTGCTACAAAGGACTGTGACAAAGTATTGGCTTTTGGTAAATTTTAAATCTATTGGCAAAATGTCATAAGCAACAAATACAAGATATTTTATTGCTTTTCCACCAAGTACCTTGGGGGGCTATTAACAGTTGCCTGCAGTGGGCAAATAGAAGGGGGCACCCTGGGTGGCTCAACTGGTTAAGCATCAGACTCTTGATCTCAGCTCAGATCTTGACCTCATGGCTATGAGTTCAAGCCCGTGGCAGGCTCTGCACTGACAGCACGGAGCCTGCTTGAGACTCACTCTCTCTCTCTCTCTCTCTCTCTCTCTCTCTCTGCCCCTCCCCAGCTCATTCTCTCTCTCTCTCTCTCTCTCTCAAAATAAATACAGGTAAAAAATGTTTAAAAAACAAAAATACGGGGGAACTCCAATACATTTCTTTTAATCATGTTACCAAGGACTACAATGCAATACCGGCTCACTATGAACTAAGAAAATATCCAAACACACACCCTGCATCTCTTGACTTTCAGCTTATCCAAATAAGACCAAAATTACAAATTAATGGGAAAAAAAGGGAAACAAGAAACTCTGCAATGCACTTAGAGAATTTTGAATGCAGTTTGTGATTAAAAGTCATTATTTTCCAAGGTGTCTTCTCACAATAAAATAAATATTCATTGCCTACATCTGTCACCTTCTCTGCCTCTGTTTGTCTCTTTCTCTCTCACCTTCTTCTATGCAAAAGTAAAAACAAACATGTATTTGGTATAATTTATGAAGTATTTTTTCTGGGTGAACATCGAGTGGCTTAGTGTGTCCAGAAAGAGTGAGAAGTTAACATTCATAGTAGCCTTAGCTTCTGAAGATCCTGGAGTATGGATTTTTTTTTTTTAAACTGGCAGTTGTGGGTTCCCTTTTTCAATAGTGCTTTTCTGAATGACAAATGCCTAGAATAATTTAAATCTATTGAAAAAGTACATATTTAAAAAAATAAATTTAAAGAATTTTAAATTCTTAAGAGAGCACACACCACGAAAATTGATATAGGAATCTTTTGTATAAAATCTGTTTACACAAGTAATCTGTGCAGAATTCATGATTAGGTGATCAACTTTGTTCAAATCCAAGTTATTTTAAAATATTTTATCCACAGAGAAGAATAAACAAATGGAAATAAAACAAAACCTCCTCAACCTTACAAAGGGCATCTACAAAAAAACCTCACTGTTAATATAATTAGTGGTGAAAAACTGAAACCTTTACCTCTAAGATTAGATAGAAGACAAGCTTTGCTCTTGGCACTTCCATTCAACATTACTGAAGATTATGGACAGGGAAATTAGGCAAGAAAATCAAATAAAAGTCACCCAGATTGGAATGGAACAAGTAAAACTCTATTTTCAGATGATGTGATTTTGCATATAGAAAATTCTAAGGAAACCACAGAAGAAAAATTGTTAAAACTGTTAAATGAGTTCCTCAAGGAGGTAGGATACAAGATTAACCTACAAAAGTGATTGCATTTTTATAAACTAGTTAATGAAAAATCTAAATTTGAAATTAAGGAAACAAATCATTTTATAATCACATCAAAAATATGATACTTAGTAATAAATTTAACCAAAGAATCCCATGACTTGTACATTGAAAACTACAAAACATTGTTGAAAGAGAATAAAGAAGATAAAGGAAAACAAAGAACAAATAGAAAGATGTATGGCAATACTCTTCAAATAGATTACCAATAAAATATGATCCTTTTCAAAATCCCAGATGGTTATTTTGCAGAAATGTACAACTTGATCTTATAATTCGTATAGAATTACAATGGGCTCAGAAGAGCCAGAACAATGCTCAAAATCAAGAACAAAGTAAGAATACTCATACTTTCTAATTTCAAAACTTACTAAAAAACAATTTTAATCAAGACCTTGTGGTACTGGCATAAAGACAGATATGTAGATCAGTGGGATAGAGTTAAGAGTCCAGAGTATATTCTTTAATTTATGATCAACTGATTTTTGACTAGGACGCCAAGACAATTCAAGGGGAAAAGAGGAGTCTTTAAACACATGGTGTTGGAAAACTGGATATCACATGCAACATAATTATTTTGGACCCTATCTCATACCATATACAAAAAAAAAACTAATTGAAAATGGATTGAAGATCTACATACAGGAGCTAACAATATCAAACTCTAATAAGAAAACATAAGGATAAATTTTTATGACCTTAGATTTGGCAATGGGATTTTCAGATGATACCAAAAGTACCATAAACAAACATAAAACATAAATTGAATTTGATCAAAAGTTTTAAAATTGTGGTTCAAAGGAAACCATCAAGAGAAAGGCAACCTCAGAGTTAGGAGAAAATATATCAAAATTTTCATCAGATATCATATATCTGAGATATCTGTAAAGGGACTTACCAGAATATATTAAGAACTTTTATAATTTGGTGATAAAAAGATAACCAAATGGGAAAAGGATTTGCCTTTTTTTAAAGTATTTATTCATTTATTTTTAAAGAGAGAAAAGAGAGAGGGTAGGGCAGAATGAGAGAGAGAGGGATGGAGGGAGAGAGAGAGAGAAAAAAAAAACAAAAAACCCAAGCAGTCTTCATGCTTAGCATGGAACCCCCTGTGAGGCTCGGTCACAATTGCCAGATCTTGAACTGAGCCAAAATCAAGAGCCAGACACTTAACCAACTGAGCCACCCAGGCACCCCTGGGAAAAGGATTTGAATAGACATTTCTCCAAAGTAGAAATATAAATGACTAACAAACACATGAAAAGATGTTCAACCAACATCATTGCTCATTAGGGAAATACAAATAAAAAACCCAATGAGCTAAATGACTTCACACTTAATGGCTAAAATAAAAAAGACAGACAATACCAAGTGTTATAGGCAATGTGGAAAAATTGGAACCATCATACATTGCTGGTGGAATTGTCAAATAGTGCAGCCAGTTTGGAAGACAGTTTGGCAGTTACTCAAAATGTTAAAAATTGAGTTATCCTGTAAACCCACTCTGAGGTATATGCTGAAGACAATTGAAAATATAGGTCTAAGCAAAATTTACACATGACTATTCATAGCACCATTATTTATAATAGGCAAAAAATGAAATAACCCCAAAGTCCATCAACAGATGAATGCATAAACAAGTGTGGTATACCCAAACTATGGATTTTTTTTATAATAAAACAGAATGATGCACTGTTATATGCCACAACATGGATGAAACTACAAACATTGCAAGTGAAAGTAACCAGTCAAAAAATTCTATATAATTAATTCCAACCATGTGAAAAATCCACAGTAGACATATCCATAGATACAGAAGGCAGATTGGTAGTTTCTACCATTAACTAATATTAGTAGTAGTGATACTGTGTAATGGATGGATGGATGGATGGATGGATGGATGAAGAAGGAGTGACTGTCATTGGGTATGGAGTATCTTGTGAGGATGATGCTACTTTTATAAAATTAGACAGCAGTGATGGTTGTGCAGTCTATGAAGAACACCACCACTAAACTTTGCACTTCAAAAGTGGATTTTATGGCATGTGATTTATATCTTAATAAAAAATAGAATGAAGTGTTTCTAAGTTTTTTCAACTGCTCTTATTTGTGTCTATGTATGGTTAATTTGAAGGCAAATATTAAATAGTGGTGTTTCGGGGCGCCTGGGTGGCTCAGTCGGTTAAGCGTCCGACTTCAGCTCAGGTCACGATCTCATGGTCTGTGAGTCCGTGAGTTCGAGCCCCGCGTCGGGCTCTGGGCTGATGGCTCAGAGCCTGGAGCCTGCTTCTGATTCTGTGTCTCCCTCTATGTCTGCCCGTCCCCCGTTCATGCTCTGTCTCTCTCTGTCTCAAAAATAAATAAACGTTAAAAAAAAATTAAAAAAAAAAAATAAATAGTGGTGTCTCTACAATGACACTACTGAAAACATCTTTTTTAAAGCAAAGATCAGATTGTCCCAATTCTAGGCTCCTAATGTAGGACATAAAGTTCAAATTCTAAGAATGTTAGATAGGTATTTCCAATATGGCTACCCTGTCTCTTTTTCTTATTTGTCTGGTTTCTTTGCTTCCTGTGTGCTCTAGTAAAATCAAAGTACTCAGCTCTCCTCAAATGTAACCACCGTATTTCCTTGTGAATGTGTTGAATCACTTTCATTTTTCATGAGGAAAGCATTCTTCTCCCCCTTATCTCTACTGGGGAAATCCTCTTCATTTTTTCAAGACCCACTTGCTATGTCAACTTCTTTATCTAGCTTAACTTCATCTTGCTAAATGTCAATAATTTTTGCAAATTCATGCTACTGAATCTCATCTAACTCATCATACATAGCATATTTTGAATTAAATGAAAATATTTCTGATAAATACCTTTTAAAAATCTAAGCAGTTTTCAATTTTCTCACTTTAATATTGAAACAATATTTAAAACAACAGTGCTAACTTCTCACCAATCCTCTCATCCCCACACGTTCTCACAGTTCCAAACTGCTTAGGGAAGAAAGGCAGGTCACTTCTATAGCCACATAGATTTAACAATCATAATTTTCTTCTGTGTGGGCCAAGGCAGAGTTTGAGTGTAATTGTTCAGGGACTGTGTGATTGTTGTATTGGATCAGTCATCTGTCTAAAAAATGAACTGGACAACCTTCAAATGGCAATGACTTCAATTCCTTTGGGATTTGAATTGGCCATAAAACTAGCAATAAATTGTCGTGCATGTAGTGATTTCCTGTTGGCAAGTTCCATGTATTTTACAAATATATCTCAACTTAGATGGAAAAGATCATTATTACCATTCAAAGATTGGGAAACTGTAACACAGAGCCATCAAATGTATTGAGCAAGGTCAGAGAGTATATGATCAGTGAAGATGAGAATATCCCAAAGGTTTCAAGTTTTGTTCTATCTTCCAAGAGACATAATTCCTTGGTAAACATTTATTGCTTTGCCCTGGTGTTCTGAGAATCTCAGGCAGGCTCTTTCAAAATGATGTTTATGTCTACCAAGAAAAAAAAAAAACCTTGAAATTACTGTGTAGTATACCAATACCATATATCTATAGAAGGCACTCTCCAACAACCTTCTGGGAACCCATAAAGGAGTTCAAAGACATAAAAATAATACACTAAAGTCCAAGTCCAAACTCTTCTTACAAGAAATCCTTCAAACCATCATTCATTTTCCATTTTATATAATCCTAACTACCTGATAATCTGAATGTAATAATCCAGGGAAAAGTAGTAGCAAAACTTAAAGGGGGAAAAATGTGCTATTAAAAATAGGTTCTGTCAGTTTTGCCTACAAAATACATGCTTGATTCATCTACTTCTCTTCCCTCCCAGTGTTACATTTTCGCCCAGACTAACACAGTGTCTAACTGCCTAAATGCTCTCCGTCCTTCTACTTTTATTTCCATACCTACCATTCTCCACAGAGCAGCCTGAATTGTCTTTTTAAAGTACAAAAGTGATTATGTCATCCCCATTCTTCAATTACTTCAATGCTTTTTCATTGCAACTGGAGTAATACTCATCTCATGACAGCCTACAATGTCTCTATGGTGTGTGTCATGTCCAACACTCTACCTTCCACTCTTACAACCCCAAACCTATTGATCACAGGGCTTCAACAATCTCTCAGTTCTTCAAATTCAGAAAACCTACTTCCTCCTCTTCATGTTTCCTCTGATTGGCTTCTGTCTCTGAAATGCCATCTCTCAGAGGTTAGCAACATCAGCAACTTGTCATCTAGTTAAGTTTCACCTAAAAACTTCCTCTTGAAAGGTAATTTCTCTTACTACTTTACTCTCTGTTGGTCCAATCCCTTTCCATTTCCATTTCATTTCCTTTAAAGCACTTATTACTGTGTGCAATTATCTTAATATATGTTTTTGGTTGTTTATTGTCTGTCCTTATTCAACACAATATAAAGCCACTGAGAAAAGAAACTGTCTTGCTCAGAATTTTACCCTGCCAGTCTAAAACAATGCCTAACACACCATGGATTAAATATATAATTGAAGGGATGAATCAATTGATAACCCATAGCTTCAAAACAATGAAGGATAAAGAGTAACAATGAAAACCATGTAGCACAATTTAAATAATGACATACCTGTTACAGAAAAGTATCATATCAATTCAGGCCCAGGTTTATAAATATTAACACCCCCCCAATAATTTATATTCACATTACGAGTCATTAAGAAAACTTGAGTTATATTCTGTATGTATTATAGTAGGAACACAGGTGCTCAGCGTTTGAAAATAAATTATCACCTCCTAAAATAACAACTAGTTCTTTTTCCTGTATTCTGTATCCACCATCTCCTCAAGCCAGAAACCTGAGAATGATCATAAATCTTTTTATTTTCCTTATCTCCACATCCAACAAACATGTACCTCAGTTTACTTCCCAACTATTTCTTGAAAATGTCCCTTCCTTAATATTCTCATTACCAGTTATGATTTATGTCCTTATCATCTCTTGCCTGAACTATTACAGAAATTCCTATGATTCTAGTCTTGTAATATAAATTTAAAGTGTATAATATAAACAGAAGTATCTAACTGTAACTTAATTAAACTCAAAACACTTTGCTTAAAACATTCCAGTAGGTTCGCTTTGCTTACAGAATAAAGTTCAATGACCTTATTAGGGCATATAAAAGTTTCCATGACTTGAACCTCCCAACTAGCTTACTTCTATGTTTATAGTAATGTGAAAAAACTTATGGCTGGCCACCATGATCTTTTTATAGCTTTCTGTCTTTATCATATATTATTTTTTCCTAGGAGGATATTCTCATGTTTCTTGATCCAGTTAACTTCTACACATCTTTTCATCTTTACTGAAACCTTGCCTGATTCTCCAGTTTTGGACAAGAACTCCTTTTTTTATGGTTCTAAAACTCTTGTACATATTTCAATGTATTCAGTAGAATATTTGAGCTGTGATTATCAAAGAATCCAACTAAATATGGTTCATTCAATAGGGTTCATTATCTCTCATAAGATGATTGGCAAGATGCTTCTTCAGATTTGACTGGTGGCTTAGTGTTTCATGTATCTTGGTAAGTTTTTCTGTAATTCTCTTTAGATGGCTGACATAATGCCAAACTTAATTTGCTTATACAAATATATTCAAAGGCAGAAAGCAAGAGCAAATAGCTGATGGATGGGTAACCAATAGAACCTGCCACATGTGACACTGACATTTTTGTTGATACGTCCATCTCTTGTATCGTTTTTGAAAGCCTTCAATAATGTATTCCTAATGTCTACCATTATGTCCATCATACAAATTAATAAGTGCTATATTGATATAAACAACATTTCTTTATCAATAAGTGCAGGCTATCTATTCATTTACTGGGGCTGTCATAACAAAATACCACAAACTACATGGATTAAAACAACAGACATTTATTCTTTCACAGCTTGGAGGCTAGAAGTTTGGAATAAAAATGTCAACATGGCCAGCTGTAAGAATCCTTCCTTGTCTTTTATAGTTTCTGATGGTTGCAAGCAATCTTTGGCATTACTTACTTTGTAGATCTGTCACTTTAGTCTCTGTCTCCATCTTCATATGGCTTTCTTCTCTGTGAGTCTATGTCCCTTTTTCCAAATTGCCCTCATTATAAGGACACTTCCATATTGAATTTAAGGCCCACCCAAATCCAGTGCAACCTCATCTTAACTTGGTTTTATATACAAAAACCCTATTTCTAAATAAGGTTACATTCACAGGTTCCAGGCTGACATGAAGTTGGGAGGGAGTGGGGAGGCATTATTTAACTCAAATATATCATCTATGGACCTATTTAAGGCACTTAAAGGCTGTTTAGCTGGCAGCTTCTCTATGCATCCATACATAGCTTTCCATGCTAAAACAAAACAGGAATTCTTAGATCATATGCAGAGCCATTTTCTTGCTTTGATCTAGAGTTTCTACATGAATTAAAATAATTTTGAATTTGGTAAAAGTCATGATTTGCATATTATATTTAAATAATCATCTGAACAAGACTCTATGGAGAGACAACATTAAAAGAGCTTCAGAAGTAAGAAGCTATGTGGTTAAGTACATTGATTTATCATAAGGACACTAGTCATTTTCAGTTTAGACATATTAGCATTTATTGAGCACTTATAAATATCTGGTATGCTCCTGATCAATTCATAAATGAAGAGAAGAGAAGAAGAATGAGAGAGAAGATAGGACATATGACTGCAATACTGCCTGATTAACACTACAAAATGTTTATAAGAGTCTCCCAAGCATAAAGGAAACTTGAGGATAAGGTATCAAAAAAAAAAGAATCTTGTCTGAGAAAGAGAAATGAGAACAGGTATACCAAGGTAAACAAATGGCATACATAAAGTCTCTGTATGCACTAGACAAGAGGAGCAAAGTCTACGTGCAGAATAGAAGAGTATGAAGAAGAAAGGGATGCTAGAAGATGATATCTAAAAGTTATCAGACCACATTGAGCCATATTTGTGAACACTAACTACATAGCTATAACCAAAGTGTTTTTTTTTACTCAATAAACTGGTAATGCCTGATTTTATTAATTAATTATTACTATTTTTAAAATTTTGGCCCCTGAGTGTAAATAATCTGGGCAATGGAAGCTTTGTAGAAATGGCCTCCAAAGTTCGATGTGAAAATTGTTTTGCTATCACCTACGACAATAATTATGATCTTTGGTTTCAACTCCTTTCTCAGATTAATTTCATATTAACTTTTGCAAACAGTGTTTTTTCTTCAAAAATAGCCTGATGATAATCTATTTGCAGAAAAAGTGTTGAGCAACATTATAATAAATTTGAATTTATTTGAAATAAATACCAAATTCCCAGACATATTTGATTCCCAATTCAAACCACAACTAGAAACATTCATGTGTGTATTTTGATACTAATGTGTATATTTGATACTAATGCTGTTTAACTAAATCTATCTTTGATACTTAAATGAAAATAAGTAAATCTGAGAACAATGTTGTAACAAATCAAGCAAGCCTTGGATAATCAATATAGAACTGACATACTTTTGGTGAAGCAAATATGAAGAAAAAGATACCCTATCATTTAGGTTTTATTTCAAATTCTGCTACGACACCATAAAGTTTATAATTGTGCTCTATTTATTACAAAGTATGTATCCCACATCTTCTAAATATACCATAAAAGAAGTTCCACAGTGCACCTACTTTAATAAAAAGAATAGAATGTACACACTCTATAAGCTTTCCTCTAATAATAATGAGTAAAACTGTCATTTGGTAACAAAAATATTTTGTGCAATCAGAATAAAATAATAAAATATGTCCCATATAGCTGCTGGCAAACTAAAAGGGAAAGAACAGAGAATCAAATAATTGATTTATCTTTTGTTTTGAGTGACAATATTTTCTCCACTTCAAAGCAACAACAACAAAATATTATTAGCTCTGGTTTAAAAGCTAAAAAGAGATGGGACTTAATTATCAGATTTAAAACTCTCCATGGATGAAGACCAAACATATAAAAAAAAATGTATAGCTAGCCAGTTCAAAGGTAGAAATATTAATTACCAATTGTTACTTTCAAATTAAATTATTTTAAAGAAGGGCCTGCAGTGAACAATTTTCCCATATGCGGCCTTTCATTCCCGCTACTCAAAAGACTTGGTTCTTCTTCCACAATACCCACTCTGGTTTTAATTTACATTGAGTCCCTAGCCTTTGTAGCAATTTGGATGTCTGGTTGACTTGCAAGCATGGGGGGTTTTCTTGGTTTTCTCCTAGTTTACTATAAAAATATGCTTGGAATTATTCTTGAAAAGAGCATGAATGTGAAAAATAAACAGCATAGAAGAAACTGTCAGTGAATAATCAATGAGTTCCTCCCAACACAATACAAAGCAATAATCTTTCTTGTAATAGCTTGAGTTCTAACACACTAAATTATCTAGAAGTTAGGAGGATTAAATTTTTTCATTCACTGGATGAATGTGAAACAACTGACTCATTGATGTGTTAATGTAGAAGGAGGTCCTGAGATCACAATATACCCTAGTGAAGAGCAGTTTCTAACCAGATCTGGGATAGCTTATTAAAGATTTTAAAGAGTGTATCTGGAGCCCAAAATATTATTTTGCACCCGTACACCATTTAATTTATAATTAAATTATATTTGGAGAAAATTCCTTTTTTTTTTTTTTTTTAATTTTGAGAGAAAGAGGCGTAGCGTGAGCACTTGCATGCACAAGAGCAGGGCATGGGCAGACAGAGAGGGAAAGAGATAATCCCACGCTGTTGGCGCAAAGCCCAATGGGAGGCTTGAACCCACAACCCCTGAGATCAGGACCTGAGCCAAAACCAAGAGTGCGAGGCTTAACTGAGTCACCCAGGTTGGCTATGGAGACAATTAATTTGCAAAGTTGTGTTCTTTCATTTCAAAACCAATATTTGATTATTCAAAATTCAGAACTGCTCTTTGGCTATGCAGCTAGTCATAACCCAGTAGAAGGGGATTTACTGAATATTGATCAATTTTACACAATTTTTACATTTTTTAAGGTGGGGATAGTTATTATTGCTTCCAGTAAATAAATTTGGAATGAGATAGCAAATGAAAACAAAAGAAAAAAATACATTCAAATAGAGAGGGAAATTTGTAAAACAAAGTCCATGAATACTAATAATTTTGTGAATTTCCAACTTAGTCTAAAAACCTGAAAATGTTTTTTGGTTCAGTATCTTCTTGTAAAACATAACATAACCTTCTTCAGTCAATCAATTATTTTCTGCTAGCTTAAACAAAACAAAATAAAACAAAACTTACTCCTACTCTGGAAATACTAAGAAAATCAAAATTTAAAAACTCATTTTTAAATGTCTTTGTAATAAAAAGTTTGCCCTCAAATAGTATATCACACACAACCAAGAATTATAAAAAATTAAAAATACTACATATGTTTATAGGTTTGTCAGTCTATTAACTATTATAATTAGTTCATCAGTTGACTATAGATCACTTTCAGTAATTCTTGGTTCTAGGAATCACCTTTCATGGTCTATAGTCTGTAAGATCTAGAGTCTTAATGTTCCACCTATCTAAAGAACCTTGTTATTATGTACAATGAGATCAGATTAGGTGAGTGTTTCAGGTGTTTACACTCCTTTTCATTCCATTTCCAGTTTTGGTTCTAGTAACAGCAAACTACTCCACTTTTTTTTAGGTGTAGTGACCAGATACATCCTGATTCCCTCACTGGGCCCTTGTTTAGACTCTCTTAGAACAAAATTCTGTCCTTCATTTATAGACTAGATAACTTTCGCCAAGCATACAACCTCTTTGAGCCTCAGTTTCTTTTTCTACAAAATAGGGATAACAATAATGTGTTACTTATGGGCATTATGATAAACAAATGATATAGCAGATATGAAATACATAGAATGGTGCCTGGCACTCAATAATAATAGTTATTTTAATTATTATCATATATCTTATGCTGCACATGCATGAATACTAATACTTGTATATAAAATCCATATTATATATTTATGATACATATATCATATATATATATGTATATATACACACATATACATATAGAGAGAGACAGACTTCTTAGCTCTGATTTATAGAATATTATGATTTAAACAAAATGGAAAAGAGGCTTAGGGAAAATATCACATAATCAAATATTTAAAATATCTCTAACCTATAAAAAATGTATTCTAATAGTGAAAATACTAGAATTTACCATTGAGTTTTTTCTTCATCATCTTGTGATTGTTAAATTCTCAGATTTATACTTTTAATACAAAATCCACTTCAACTTTTTTTTTTCTTGAGAGAGAGAGAAAAAGAGGGAGGGAGAGACAGAGCATGAGCTGGGGAAGGCCAGAGAGAGAGGGAGACACAGAATCCAAAGCAGGCTCCAGGCTCTGAGCTGTCAGCACAGAGCCTGATGCAGGGCTCAAATCCAGAGACCACAAAATCATGACCTGAGGAGAAGTCAGATGCCCAACTGACTGAGCTACCAAGGCACCCCAAAACTGTCTTTACTTTCAAGTCTCCTCCAGAATTGTGCCTGCCATAAGAAAGCTCTTTCCAAATAGTTTACACATATATAATCATATACAAATATCCTTATGATTAGAAAAGTAGATCTACACATGAAATTAATGAAATAAGTGAATAGTTGGCATTAATGACTCTGAGTACTCACAAAACACTTTTTGTATACTTCAAAGAAGTTTTAGTCATATTTTCTTGTAATTAACTCTCCAAGTGGGAAGTTGGCATCTGTGAGATTAACAAAATTCATCACATCGACATCCTACTCTTCTTTATACACTGTAGATCTACTCTTGCCCCAAAGTCTTTGAATTTCCTCTTTTGTATACCAGAAACATTTTTCTCAGCTAGATCCTCACCCTCTTTCCTTGTTTAATGGAATATCACTTTTACAGTATGGCCTTCCTTTGTCATTTGATTTGAAATATTAAGGTCATTTCCATACTCCCTAGTGATCACCCTCACAAAATTTGTATTGTTAGCACTTATCACTGACATACCAACTATTCATTTGTTCATTCATTCAGTTTATGTATCTATCTTAATTTTTCTATCTTCTCTCATTAGTATAGATTATTATCTGTTTTGTTCATCACTGTATTAGTCGTGCCTAAAACAATACCTTGGCACAGTGGACTCAGTGCCTACTTGCCGCTTACACTTCTACCTCAAGCAGATAGTGTAGACCCACATTACCTTTGGGTTCTTTGACAAATCAGTTGCAGCCAAAGGCTATGTTATAATACATGGAAGCTTGCTGCAAAAGTCTATAGCCTATTACTTATCACTAGTATTTTCAAACGTTATTGAACTAAGTGAATCCTTAAAGGCATAACAAAGGTATATTAAATTTTTCAGAGACTAAATAATTTTCTGAACAAGTGAAACACTGGTTCATATGATAACAGAGCATAAACGAAAATCTATCAAGGTTGGATGATGATTTGTTAATGCTTTTCCAGAATTATGTTTGTCCATGAAGGCATGGTTCTAGTAGCCCGGAGACTGCTCTTAACAAAGTCCTTAATGTAAAAATCAAGGCGATCCGGAAGGCCAGATCATGAATCTGAAATATAAGTATGGTAAACTCATTTTCAAATGAGTGAGCAATCAATCCTGCTTATCCTGTTGTTGACATTAAATTAAAATTTTATATACTTGCATTTTTATAAAAAATGAATAATTAACTCAGTTTAATACAAATTGTGGCAACAGAGAGAAGAACTATATGGTAGAGAGAGTAGTTAAATTGAATCCAACATCATAAAGACAAAAGAAATAATTTCTTAGGTGATTGTCTCCATTTTAAACTAGTTTTATTAATTTTATTTAAAATCAGACCCAGGGAAAGGTATTTTGTAGAAATGTAGGTCTCATAAAGACAGAATCTGAAAAACCCAGACTCTATATTTGTCCAAGTATAAAAGATATCTGTATACAATTTTCTTAAAATCTCCTAACTAAGTCCTGTAAGGTAAACAGAAACACAAATATGTTAACTCAATTTTGATTTACAATTCTTAAAGTAACCTAGGAAAAGTTATTAGTAGAATTAAATTAATTTCTCTGTTGTCATACGTGTTTCCCTTCCTTTAATATGCTAAAACACCATACTTATTTTAATGCACCAAAATTAAAAGTACATATTCAGTAAAGATTTTAGCCATTTCTCAAGATCAGATTATAAATATTTCTCATACTAGTACTGCAACTATGTGGAATATCATATATCAAAATGAGGGTTTTTGAAAAACAAAAAGTTTTCAGGCAGCAGACAAGAGTTCTAACACATACAGATGAGAGGCCAAAGCAAGCACAGATTGAGAAGCAGTTATGGAATATAGCTGAGAAAACTGGTCAAAATATAGAAGAATTAGTTAAAAAGTTCAGCTCAGTATAGGAAACACCAGTACATAAGAGGAGGTTCCAAAATACAGGACCCAGAAGGAATACCATTATAAAAACTGGGCAAAGTAATAAGCTAAGAATATAGAAGGAAGGTGGGAAAGAAGACATGGGTTACCTGGCTGAGAAATAAGAATACAGACAATTTCTATTCAATTAGCTATTATCTTCTTTGGGTTAATACAAACCTGGTTCCAGAATTCCTAGAAATTGGCTGGTGAAGCAGTAAATCCGTCAGGACAAGACTGTATCATAATCTTCCATTTAATCCTCAGGGCATACTTAGCACAGTGCCTGCTGTATAGGTAGTGCTCAATAAATGCCTGTCGAATAAGTGACACAAACCATGGACTTGATGTCAGAGTCTATCTTACACAGCACTGCATTATTCACAGCCCCAAGCACTGTGCTTGTCGCAGCTCGGTGACTATTTGCTAAAGGAATGATAGTGACAGCAGCCTTCAAATACTGTCACGAAAGATTAATTCTGCAAGATTTTCAGGGTGTCAATCTGTCCCTATCTGCTCTGAAATTATTATTTTAAGGTTTGTAAGCCCAACCTACTCTGATGGGGGGTTTTCAATTCTCAGTCTCCTTCTGTTGAAAACTTGGTTGTCAAAATATATTTATTTCTCCCTTTTTAAAACTTATGCCTTATCAGTCATGCTGTTTATTAAATAATAAAATTAAAATTTAGAGTAACTATTTTCTTCTAGTAAATTTTATTTTCTAATCCTCCTACAATTACCATATACTTAGAGTTTCTGTATTCTAAAATTATATTCATTGCAGATAATTTCTCAGATTGGAAAGCAATACCACTTAGAAAATTAAACCTAGAGCCATGTTCAAACACCTTAGCCCTATAGTCATTATTAGGGCAGTGCCACAACCTGAGGTTAAGTCAGGTACTCAATAGTCACTTTAACCAGTGAGCATCACCCTCCACTCCTCATCCTAGCATCTATTTAGCACATGTATTGTTGCTGCAGATAGCTTAAGGTCTAGAATGTGAGCAAAAGAGAAAAATTCATTCTCAATTAAGAAAAAAATTTAAATGGATGTCCTATTGATATTGGAGCGGTAGCTTCACTTAAGTAGATGCAGCACCCCATTTAATATGTGTTAAAAGTACATTCATTCAGTTTCCAATGAGTTCAGAATTTATTGGTAGATCTTGGAATCAAGAACTGGAAAGACTGGCAAAAATAGTCTAAATTTTTATTCTTCTAAATAAGTAAATAATGCTATAGGTGTTTGCAGTAAATTGGAAGCATACTCTCTTTCACATTAAGAAACTGATAAACAGGTATTTGCAAATGACCTATCTGATAAAGGCTTAGTATCCAAATATATATATCTTACAAAACTTAACACCCCAAAAATAAATAATCCAATTTAAAAAATGTACAGAAGACAACAGACATTTTTCCAAAGAAAACATACTGATAGCCAAAAGACACATGAAAAGATGTTTATCATCACTTACCATCAGTGAAATACAAATCAAAACTATAGTGAGATATCATCTCACACCTGTCTGAGTGGCTAAAATCAACAACAGAGGAAACAACATGTGTTGGCAGGGATGTGGAGAAAAAGGAACCCTCTTGCACTGTTGGTGGGAATGCAAACTGGTCAGCCAGTTTGGAGGTTCCTCAAAAAGTTAAAAAAAAGGACCACCTTATGATTTGGCAATACCACTACCAGGTATTTAGCCAAAGAATACAAAAATACTAATTCAAAGGAACATAGGTAACCCTATGTTTATAGCAGAATTATTTACAATAGCCAAGATACAGAAGCAGCCCAAGTGTCCATCAACTGATGAATAAAGAAGAGGCAGTACATACATACAATGCAATATGATTCAGCCATAAAAAAAGGAATAAAATTTTGTCATTTGCAACAACATGGATGGAGCTAAAGAGTATAATGCTAAGTAAAGTAAGTCAGTCAGAGAAAATTAAATACCATATGATTCCACTCATATGTAGGATTTAAGAAAGAAAACAAATGAGCAAAGGGGAAAGAAGAGAGAGAGGCAAACCAAGAATGACTCTTAACTAAAGAGAATAAACTGATGGTTACCAGAAGGGAGGGTGTATCTCTGTATCATTCTGATTTTTCCCTGTGTCAAGACCTATGAGAGATCTGACAGTGAGTTCGCAGGGCAAACTTACGGCATGTAAGTCAGCTTATGTGTGCTGTGATCATCCCCTGCAATCCTACATAAGCACCGCTTGGTGACTGTTGGACAATCACTTGTCGGGCAATACTTTCAGTGTGCAATGAAGCACAGCTGAGCCACTTTGTAATAGGAAAATAAATGATTCACTAGCAAAAAAAGCCCAGAAAACTAAAACAAAAACAAAAACAAAACAAAACTGGCAACATACTATAAGTGGTTCACGGAGAAACAATGGTGCAACATGTCACACTGATTTTAATTAGGTTGAATGGACTGAAAAGAAAATAAAAAGAGAATTTCCTTCCAACCTTCATAACAAATAGCAATGCTTTAGGGAAAAAAAAAAACCACATCGCTTAGTGGAGCGATGTGTTAAGATTTGCTGCAGTTTTGTGAGGTCTTTCTAGGGCATATAATTTAAATTCTCATTCTCTCTGTCTCTCTCTCTCCCCCTCTCCCTCTGTGTGTGTCTTCCTGTCTGCCTGTTTCTGTCCTTCTTTCTCTCTCAAGTAGCCAATTTGAGGTTGAAGTGCTGGGCATAGGCATGGGGGCTTGGAAGAGATAGTGCGATGTATCTGGGTATTATGGGTTGAATTCTGTCCCCCATAAAAATTCTTATGTTGAAATCCTAGTCCCCAGTACCTCAAAATTGATTGTATTTAGAGATAAAGTGTTCAAAGAGATAATAAAGTTAAAAAGAGGTCATGGTGGGGGGTGTTAATCTAATATGACTGGTATATCCTTGCAGGAACAGGACATTTTAAGAGACGGAAGGAAAATAATGTGATGACACAGAAAGAGGATGGCCATCTACAAGCCAAAGATAGAGGCCTGCAACAAATTCTCTCCTCATGTCCCTCAATCCTACCCATACCTTGATTTCAAGTTTTTAGCTTCCAGAATTATGAGAAAATAAATTTATGATGTTTAAACCACCCAGTTGTCATATCTCTTTATCACATCGCCAGCAAACTAATACTATGGGTTTCTACAAGATTAATTCTTTATCCATCAACAGTGAGACTCTATAATTTTTCCAATGAAATAGCCTCAAATTAGAGGTCAAAGTACTAGTTTCAGATGCAGAAAGTCCTTTATATTCAGGTGTCTATACTGAGCTATTGTAGGCAATTTTGTAAGCAAGCAAGACTTGGTGATTGGCCTTCTGAATATTACGTGTACCCTGATTCTGGTTTGATACCCTTTTGGAAAAAAAATCTGGAAATTTAATCTTGCCAATAACAAAAAAGGAGCAGATACCCACATCGATGACAAAATTCAAACAAATCTTCTGCCTCTAGGGAAATAATCAGTAGTGGTTACTGTGGCAAATTAAAGAAGGCTGCAAATTCTTGACCACCCCTACCATCCAGAATCTGGCTCACTGAATCTGGCTATACCTGCAGAATATGATAAAGGTGACATTATGCCACTTCCAGCCTAATCTTTAATAGGATTGATGGCTTCTGCTTCCTCCCTCTTGGAAGCCAGTCACCATGTGGGAAACCCAACCACCCTGAGACTGCCACACTGTGAGCAGCCCACCATGGCTACACAGAGTGAAAGAAGGGCCACATGGAAAAGCACAGGGTCACTAGACATGTGCGAGAAGCCTTCTTAGCTCTTCCAGCCAGCACAGCCATCATCTAAGGCCAGGAAAGTGAGAAACCTCAGCTAACTACAAGAACTAAGGCCATACTCTTATGACCCCAAGTAAGCAATCCCATCGAGTGCACAGTTCTTTGAGCTATTCCAAGTGAAGTTCCTCAAACTCTGAGGCAGAGGTGAGTCACTCTCATACATCTGACACTCAGACTTGGGAGTCAGATAAAACTGTTGTTGTTTCAGGGTACTAAGTTTTGGGGTAATTTATTACGCAGAAATAATGTAACCAAAACAGTCTTAAATAAGCTACAGAGGCTTGAAGATGTGTTTAGAAATACGGATTTTATACCGTGTATCCTAAAGAATGTAAATAGTTTTGTATAGAAGAAGAAAACCTTTGCTAGGTCCAATAAGTGTTGACAAATTATAAACCCTAAGTAAGTGGGAATTCTTACTTTACCCAGTTTCACTCTTGAGTCTTACAGTGTTAAATATAGCTTTCAGTAGCAATTCGTTCATCTAGAAGCATTACAATTCTTCCTTCAACTTGGAAACTTCTGTAAGGGAAGTTCATTAATGAATCCCTTTGGTCATGACCACAGCCCTTTGGCCCTGGAGGGCAATTTACAGATTAGCTAATTCGACTTTCTTATTTTCCACAGTAAAAATAAGGCTCAGAGAGTTTACATGACTTATTCAATACCATAGAGCCAACATTTGACATAGGCAAGAGCTCAGATATTCTGACATCCAAAGCAGTGTACTCACACTATAGTACCATTGTTAATGTAATTCCTAAATTATTAATGATGATCCTTTCAGTAATTTCCATATTTTAAAAAGTCCAAGAAATTAAAAATCGGGATCTGCCAAGATATTCACCTTTGTATCACAGCATTTTACTGATATATATGTATATAAACACATGCATATATTTTTATGTGCACATATATATTTCAAAGGCAAGCATACTAATTGTTCTAATAATATGGAAATTAAGTTTGTGCATACTGTATAAGTGTTACAGGATAGAATACAAACCGCAGAATATTTCTGAAAAGATTTTGATTTTATGGAGATTAGTACACCATTAATATAATAAAACCCACTCAAATCGGGCATTATTGGATAGGAAAGAAATGCTCTAACAGTTTAAATTCAATCTGTAGAGGCAGTCAGTCACATGCAACGAGAAATGATGTGTTTCACTGTGTGACGCTGCCTGGAGCTCTGCCGATGTGTTCCTTACTGTGATGTGAGCCAGTGGGGACCTCTGTGCAGACATACTGAAATTGCTTCCACATTACAGTGAGCACAAAAGAACAAAAACCTTATTAAACACATATTAAGTTCATTATTGTGTAAATCCCTCCTTGGAAAATGATCCTAATCCTCCATCCCCAAATATTAAGCATAACACTGATATTACAGTAAAGATAGAGATGATATCCTCCTTTTTATTTTGGCTCACCTCTGCTATTTTAATGAAGCAAACATGTAATAGCTGTGGCTGGTACTTGTGAATAGGAGGGGCTTCCAGCTAGATGTGGAGTCAGATTCCTCTATCTGGTTAGCTACACCATCTTTCCCACAAAATCTTTTCAGACAGATCTTCACTCAAAAGGCCTTCAGTGCATGCAAGCTAATCTGGGGTTTCGTGTTGCAAAGGTCTTGGATGGCAAACATTATGCTTGCATTCTTCAGTAATTATATTTGACTGAAAACACATTTGTAACTGGCTTTGCACTCATAGTAGGAACTCCCCAGGGCCAGAGTCAACACCTCAGTAAGGCCATTCAATTTAAATCAGGTTGGAGAGTTGCTTCCACTTATATACATCTGGGTTTTTTTTTTTCCAATTAAATTTTTTTTTCATGGATGCAACAAAATCTTTGTCTATCTTCAGTGAGGTTATGTGGTTGAATGTCATTTGATGCTATTTTTTTTCTATTAGCTTTATTATGAATGTTTTGTATAAAACTCTCTCCAGTAAAACTTAGGACTTACTCAAACCTGGGTCAATTCTCAGAGAAAGTTTAAAATGGGAAAAGTGTAATTTTAATAACAATTAGCCATTGCCTCCATGCCTTAGGAAAAAAAAAGTTTTGATCACTATTTTATATAATTGGAAGGGGAGGAAGGAAAATTAAGAACAATCAAGAGATATAAAAGCAAAGAAAACAGGACAGAGAATTTATGAATAAAGGCTAGAAATCCAAAATGCTCTTAGAATTTCACTATGCTCATTTTCCTTTTGTCAGCTGCTTCATTACCGCCCAATATTTTCTCCATCTGATTTTTCCCCATAAGCTGTAATTTATAAAACAACACAATAGGAGAGCCTGGACAGATGAGGCCAATTTTTTCCCTCATCTAAATTCATACTCAATGTTCTAACAGCTGGGTGCATACAAATTGATCAAACAAACAAGAGCCTTCTAACCTTTTTTTTTTTTCAGATGTGAAATATTAGGCAGCTTGCTAGATACCAATTATAGATATTAAAATCAACAAATGTCATAGTAGGAATAAATTCCAAATGGTATTGCGTCTTCACTCAAACAGATACAGGCACTATAGAAGCCACTTTTACAGTGGTATTTTAATTTTATGTTGGATGATGTCCTCTATTCTTTGGTACTTGTTTGGGACAAAGATGACTTAGGTAAAAACTGCAAGCATTTCATCAAAAGAATTAGGTGCCTGGGCACCTGGGTGGTTCAGTGGGGTAAGCGTCCGACTTTGGCTCAGGTCATGATCTCATGGTTTGTGAGTTCAAGCCCCACGTTGGGCTCTGTGCTGACTGCTCAGAGCCTGGAGCCTACTTCACATTCTATGTCTCATTCTCTCTCTGCCCCTCCCCCACTTGTGCTCTGTCTCTCTCAAAAATAAATAAATCTAAAAAAACAAAACAAAAACAATTAGGTGTCTTTCAGGTTACAAAGAATGTAGGGATTTTTCTAGCCTTCACAGACTCATTCCTGCATTGTATTACTATACATTTCCCAACCTCTCAGCTTCTGTGTTTCTACACACATTAGGTAAAGTAGACAATAGCAGGGCTTCAGATGTGTATGTCCAGTGATGTCGCACATGAAGAGAGTAGGTGTACTTATTCTGTCAGGGATCCGTTTCTTCCTCCTCATCCAGGCAGTTGGCCTGAGCAGATTGCTCTGCCATGTCTTCATCTTTCCATGGCCTTTCCCCAATATTCGCCTTCCTTTTGGCCATTCTCAATCTATACAAATATTAACAGCCACCAAGTCTGGACCATCTTAAATACAAACTTTCTTTTTAATTATGAAAGCCAGAATCATTTCTCCCCCCACCCCGAATTCTTATAATTCTTATAATAAAATAATTAAAATAAAACGAAAAGTTTAAGAACATAAAAGCTAAAGGCTAAAGCTCAATAAATTTGAATGTATAAAGATATAAAACTTCTCTTAGGAAAATTTATTGCAACACATATGACAAAGTACTAGTGTTCATTTTTTTTAAATTAAGAATTTGTAAAAACTTATTAAGTAACTCGAGTAATGAATACAAAACCATTCAAAGATATGAAAAAGCAGTCTACAAGAAAAGAAATAGATGGGGTAAGCAAAATATAAAAATATACTTAATTTCACTTATTAAAAAAAGACAACTCAAATGACTTATTGTTTTCACTTACTATATGAGCTGAAATTTAATGTTTGATAATATAAACTCTTTCTTGCACCATTAAGAAATACGTAGGATGGTTAAAAGCATAAATTTTGGAGCCGGACTGCCTGAGTTCATTCTGTGGTCCCATTACTTCTTAGTGAAATGATCTCAGCTAAACGATTTAGTCACTTTATCATGCTTCAGTTCCTTATCTATAAAATGTGGGTGGGTGATATAGCATCTTACTCTAGGGTCAATTTTAGCTCTAAATGAGCTAATACATGGTAAATACTGTAAGTAATAAGTGCCTGGCACAGAGCACTGAGGATTTAGCTATTGCTGTTCACTATGGGGGACAAAACTGATACAACATATGTACAGGACAATTAGCAATATTCATCGAAATTTTAAATGGCAACACTTTTTGATCCAGCAACTAAGAAAATCTTACCACGTAGACTTGATAGAAAAAAAGTTTATAAGATATGTATGTAAGAACACTGTAGCTTTCATACTGCACAGCCTAAATCTACTATATAGCAAATAAATGGGAATAAATCTTTCATTAATAGCAGGGTATTTAAATAAGAAACTTTTATATAATGGGATATTATTCAGAATGAAGCTTTCAAAAATGTAATAGAACTATTTATAATATATGGAAAAAGAATCCTAAGAAGTGTTATTATTAAATGAATAGTCAATGCAGGGGACAGAATATTTGCACACTCTCTCCTGTTTAAATAAAAGGACACAGGTACACATAATGGTGTCTATTTTATCCAGAAGAATAAGCAGCAAATTAATCATGGTGACTTTTGCACACAGGATTAGGAAGGTGAGGGAGATTTTTTTTTTCATAACTTTGTAGTCTTAAGTAAATTTTGAATCAGAAATGCCTGATACTTTAATTTTAAAATCACTACAGAATATTTGGCAGAGGGTATTACAGGCTGCTTTTTTTTATTCTTTATAGTTTCCTATATTTTAAAAATATTTTTTAAAGCAGAAAGAAGTCCACCAAAAGAACGTAAATCATAAATTTTAAAAATGTGTTCTATGAGAGTACCTCATTTATCATTCTCTCTTAGAAACACAATCTACTCATTTCAGTTTAAATTTTCATAAGTTATGAATATATAATGTGATGTGCAAAAGCAATATACTAAATTATATGTATACTCTGATTACAACTAAAAAGAATATTCATGGTAAGAAATACCAGAACATATGCACAATAAAAG
The DNA here is from genome assembly GCF_023721935.1 of Panthera uncia. Taxonomy (NCBI): domain Eukaryota; kingdom Metazoa; phylum Chordata; class Mammalia; order Carnivora; family Felidae; genus Panthera; species Panthera uncia. Next base: position 74,411,876 of record NW_026057577.1, on the reverse strand, counting down.
TTACTATATCACAGTACTCTTGTTTTAATAATTTTACTCTGAAAATGTAAGAATGAAAAAAGTGGCTACATGTGTTCATACAATTATATTGGCATGTCCAAATTTAAACCTATTCCTAATTAGAAAATCAATCAAATGAAAAGAATGAGATTTTCAGATGACCACAAAAAGTTGGAGTTAGAGAATATTTGGTGACAGATGGGTCTCATGTTAACCTCAGCCTTCATGAAATTTAATTCAGACATTTGTGGGCCCTTTGAATTATCTCCATAGAATTCTTATGTTCTACTCTTCAGATGGACTTTAAGTCAACTGGGCTAGATTTTACCTGAAATCATCACACTTGTTGCAAGGAGAAAACTCTACAGACATCATCTCTCTCTTTTGGGGCTCCTGGAGGGGTCAGTCAGTTAAGTGGCAGACTTTGGTTCAGGTCATGATCTTGCAGTTCATGAGTTCGAACCCCATGTTGGGCTCTGTGCTGACAGCTCAGAGTCTGGAGCCTGCTTCAGATTCTGTGTCTCCCCCTCTCTCTGCCCATCCCCTGCTCTCACTCTGTGTCTCTCTCTCTTGAAAATAAATAAACATTAAAAAGGGGGGGATTTTTAGTCATTATGGCAGGATTTGTTTTTAGAGAATTAAGAGGTAGAAAGAATCAAATAGAAATGAGTTCTGAGATCTTTGGAAATACCAAATACATTACTATTTCTTACTTCCTGATGTTACTAACTATCCAAGTTGCTGCTATGATGTGGCAATGAGTCAGACACTGGGTTATAAGATAAAATTGCAAAGGTCAAAAGGAATATTCAGAAAAGCACCATCTGGTCAAATTACAACAATGAGAATTTTGCAGTGTAAGTAATAAACAGAAAAGAACTAAGAAGAACAGGACATGCAGATATAGAATACCAGCATTTATTGAAGAAAATTTGATTTGGACCTGGTTGTTTTCACACAATATTAATATGTTTGGAAATTTAAGTTTTTTTTTAATTTTAATTAATGTATTTTTATTATTTTGAGAGAGAGAGAGCATATGAGCACAAAAGAGGGGCAGAAGGAACGAGAGAATCTTTTTTTTAAATTTTTGAATTTTTATTTATTTTTTAAATCTTGATTTATTTTTGAGAGAGAGCAAGCGAGGATGAGCAAGGTAAGGGCAGAGAAAGAGAGAGGGAAGCACAGAATATAAAGCAGGCTCCAGGCTCTGAGCTGTCAGCACTGAGCTCCACGGGGGCTTGAGTCGTGGGATCATGACCTGAGACAAAGTTGGATACTCAAGTGACTGAGCCATCCAAGAGGCCAGAGGGAGGGAATCTTAGCAACCCCACACTCAGCACAAAGCCCAAAACGGGGCTCGATCCCACAACCCTGGGATCATAACCTGAGCTGAAATCAAGAGTCAGACACTCAACCAACTGAGGCATCCAGGCATGCCTGGCATTTACATTTTGAAAAATAAATAAATATTTGACAAATTACAATTTGCATTACTAAACTAGGACATCAATATTCAAAAGTTCTCAAAATTTAGGTAATTGAAGAAAACTTTTAAAGTAACAACAAGTACACCTTTATTCGATTCTTTGACCTAAAAAACACTTTTTTTTAAGTCATTAGGTAGCCTGACTTTTTTCAGAGCAACTTAGGGCATCTGAGAATTCACTGTTGATTTTTCCTAGACCTTCTTTCTCTAACCAAGTATAGAAGATAATGGTAAATTAAGAACAAGATACTCACAATTTAAGAATAAGTATTTGGCATTCCCAAAAAGCAAATAGTAGAAATGTCCAAACCTCAGGGCTCTGGCTTTTCAGAGATTACAGTCCAGTGCCAAGCATGACATACAAATAATAAATTCAATGAGATGCCATGCTAGAAGTGGTCCAGGGAACATTTATGCTTACAAAATAAAGACTGTTAAATATAGGTATCCCTTAACTTCTCTCAATTTAAGTATCCTCAACTATAAGTGAGATTAGATTACATAATGCTAAAATCTCTCGACAAATCTAGTATCTACTGATTTTATGGCTAAGTAGTTCCAGTTTTATATAAAATCAGTCCAAACCTGAGATAGTTCCTTACGTAATATTAGACACATCCTAATGAGGGCCAATTTTTCATCAGGATACTCATAAGCTTAATATTTCTCCTTTAAGCCTTCTTCTCTAAAGCTCGTTTTTAGGACTCCTTCTGGGTGTGCACTAATAAGGGATGATTAAGGCAGCCACACATTTTTCCATTGGCAATTTACATACATCTTTAGTGGAAGACTTCCAACGGAGTCTATGTTGGAGCAAGTTTCTTGAAGTAGTTCTTAGGATTTAAGTAAGATTATCAGTAAAATAATCAGTAAAATAAAATAATTCAGAACCAGAGGAAAAAATGGCAAAACCCTAATGATTATAAATAATCAGAGTGGGTTGTCAACAAGTAGCAGATAAAATATGTCATGATGAATGTACATACTGTCATCCCTTACATGACATGCTAGGACTACTGCAGGGAACAATGAGACCCTTGCCAACATCAGGTGTACTTATTCTGCTATCAAGAACAACTGTCAGCTGGCTATTGGAAGTGTGAGGAAAAATCTTGGCTTAAGTCAATAAATACTCAAGCTTATGTTAAGTCTGACCCTCTTGCATCCCCTTGGTGTCTATAGCAATTCTGTCACCCCTTCAGTCTCTTGAATTGAAAGAGCTACCTTCACTCTCTTATCTGGACACTAGGTGAAATCGAAGTTAGAAGATCCTTTCCAAGATAAGTGTAGTAAGTTCTCTCAGTTCATCTCAGGCAATGTTGAAATATTAAAAAATAATGAATAGGAAGCACAAAAAAACTAAAAACTAAGAACATAAATGTGACATTACAAACAACTGATTCCTAACTGCACTCATAGAATTTTTATTACACCAAATCCTGAACTCAATTTCTCATGCAAACTTTATCTGGAATGAATACTGGAGAATATTGGTGTTACCCTCTCATAATCTCTTTGGGTCTGTCTCAGGTGTAGGCCTAATATCCTCTTCCATAAAGTTAAAAACCTGTCAAAATGCGTGTTGTTTATCCCTCACCCAAATTCCATAATCTAGCCCTTCTCACACTACAGGTGTGGAGATAAGAAACTGTTTACTACTATGTAGTAAATTACTATTCCTTAAATTGTTTCACTTGCCACAGATCTTGAGCACTCTCTCTTCATCCCTCTTAGTGATACTCTAAGACACCTGTCCTTGGAAGCCCTAACTTACCTCCACTTCAGTCTGTCTTCTTGACTGAGGCACCTTCAAAAGGCAGTTGTTATACTTTTCATCTCTTGTTCCACAATAGTGCATTAGTTTCCTATGACTGCCACAACAAAGTAGTTTTAAGTAAAACTGGCTGTCTTAAAATAACAGAAATTTATTCTCTCACAATTCTGGATGCTACAAGTCTGAAATCAAGATGACATCAGGGTCATACTCTTTTTGAAGGCTCCAGGGGAAGATCTTTTATTGCCTCTTCCCTATCTTTGGTATTCAATCTTTGGTATTCATTGGCATATAGCTGTATCACTCCAAACTCTGCCTCTATTCAAAAGTGCTTGTCTAACTGCCCATGTATCTTTATGTTCAAATTTCCTTCTTCTGATAAAAACATTAGTTATTGGACCAGGGCCTACTGTAATCCCATATGACCACATCTTAAATTGATTTCATCTGCAAACACCCTATTTTTAAATAAGGCCATATTCTGAGGTTCCAGATGGACATGAATTTTAGGCAAGAGGGGGAAGGGACTACAATTGAACCAAGTACAGATATTACTGGACCTGACATCATTAGTTTGTAACTTTGAGTATGCAAAGCACCTGAATGGTATCACTGCTCCAAAAATGGTTAACAGCAGGGAGATTATTTTTGATAGATTTCTCCAAAAGACAATCTCTTTTAATATTTTAACACTTCAAATTTACACTAGCCTAGATACCATAAACAAGTAATAGCATAAATATTTTATATTCAAATAAATTTATAATCATTCATTTATATAATTTCACTTTTAAAGGTAACAAGAACATAAGCAACTATACCTCAGCTTTCAATTATTCCATGGATAGATTTGTTAATTAGACTTATGGCATAAAATAGATTTTTTCCCCCAAAGAGACAAAACTCAAAAAAACTGAGGTCAACAAAATCTGCTTTTGTTTCAGATGGTTAGACAATGAAGCAATTTTAACATCTGGTGTTATAACCATAAGTGAAAACTTTTTTTAAACAAGAGTGATGAGCCTAATGCTCCATGGAAGATAATATTCTTTTTTTGTGGCTGAGAAAATTAATCTTTTTCCAAAAGAAAAAAAACATAGCACTTCCATAAACAAGTAAAAGGGCTATAACTTCAAGTGAATTTATGTAATAAAACATTATGGTTTAGGATTTAAATAAACACATGGGAACTGCTGCCAAGAAACAGATAGAATATGATGCTACATTAGAGACCTAGAGAATAAATGGAAAAATTGTCAATACTCTGGCCAATTTCTGCAGTGCTCACAAGGCGTTTTAATCATTTTGGCTTCACCCTTTGACCCCATTAAAATGTGGTAGGTTTTTTTTTTGGTTTTGTTTTGTTTTTGTTTTTTGTTTTTTGTTTTTGTCATTTATTTTTCAACTAATGCTGAACTGGAATAATCTTATTTGCTAACTCTGAGTATACAACAAAAGACATGGCCCCTATCATGAGAGAGAAAGTACTATTATAGATGACAAAGGAAACTGACAGAATGGTAAATGCTATGGTAGGGGAAGATATGGGGTGCAAATGGAGCATATAACATTGGCACCTACTGAAGGTCAAGATATCAGGGAAGGTTTCTCAAACTGATCATAAATTTTGGACAGAAGATGAGAAGGAATTAGACAAGAAACAAAGTCTTCAAAGGCTGGAAACTGGGGAGCATGGTATTTGCATGTTGGTTGGTATGGAAAGTGAGGAATAAAGGGAAAAGATAAGGCTGGAAAAGACATAAGAGCCATATCTGACAAGGTAAGAAAGCACACACATACCCATTAAATTTTTAATTTACCCTCAAGGCAAATTTCAGTATAATTTGTGACGATTACTTAGAGGAAAGAAAGGACATTGGCTTGCATAACTCAGGCAATTTAGTGACATAGATTTACTCTGAAAAAAATAAAATAGCTTTTCCATATGTCCCATATATATCCTATACATAATAGCTTTTCCATATACCTTATATTCTAAATATATCTATCCTATATATGTGTGTACGTGTATCCCTAAACAAAGCCCCTGTAAGAGTCTTAAAGTAATAAGAACAAAAAACAACAGTACGGAGCGTAGATGGCTCAGTTCGTTAAGTTTCTTCCTCTTGGCTTCCAGCTCAGATCATGACATCACATTTTGAGACCGAGCCCCTCTCACTGATGTTGTGCACTGAGAGCTTGAGCCTGCTTGAGATTCTGTATCTCCCTCACTCTCTGCCCCTCTCCAGGGCATGCATGTGCTCCCTGGCTCTCAAAATAAAGTAAAAAAAAAAAACATTAAAAAAGAAAAATAGACAACAAATGTGTTTTTTCTTCACTAACATAGCAGAGCCATCAATCATCAATATTACACAGTCCACTCTTGACTATTTTATCAGATATTAGGTAGGGTCCGATACCATTTAGCATTTGTTGTATGTACAGTCTCACATGAAATATATTAAGAGCCACAAATGAATGGACAAAAAACTAGAAAAGTTATCTCTACAAGCCAACAGGTACATTATGTTTTCTTTTTTTCAGTTGTCCTCATCTCATTCAAATCCTTGCTCACTCTAATCAGAGTTTGCTTCTGCTGATGAGGTACACAATGCACGAGGGTCTGTACTAGGTGCCAGGGACAAAACAATAAATATGACCTATTTCACAGCTCCATATTCTAATGAAGTAACATGTAAATCATCTCATCCTTACTATTAAAAAGATATCTTTAAGGAAAAGGTTAAAACAGAATGTAAATGGTTTGGAATCTCAGGATACTCTGGATTTCAGTTTTCCAAGATACCACTTTATGAGGGATGGCTGCAACTTCATACAATTAAGAATTCATCTATTATCTATATCTATACAGAGCCATTCCCCCTGAGATGGGAGGAATCTCATAGCTACAGTATGAGTTATATAAGGTGAAGAACAATTCTATGTCTTTCCCACGGATCCCAGCCTAGTGACTTATATGTAGGTGGGTCTTCATAAAAGCTTGTTAATCAAAATAATGAATTAAATTCTGAATGACTATTTTAGTATTCATGCATTTAGACCCATCTAGTTCTTAAATGGATCGTTGAAAGATGATACAGAAAGTAAAACCAATAGTAAAACCAATGTATGAAAAAACATACAACTTGATATTTTCTTTGAGTCAAGTTCTTATTTTAGTTTGGGGTTACTATAGTAAATAAATATAGAGTTAGAAAACTGTAACATCATAATATTTACATTAAGGGCATAGCTTGCATCAATTTTATAATCCATCTTCCCAGCCAAGCGCCAATAGCCAAATGAGTTAATCCTGACTGTTCAGCCAAAGCACATCAGTAGCTCTGCCTGATAGAAAGCACCCAGACTTTCCACACATCTATTGTTAGTCTTTTTAGCATTTTAATAATTTCTCCCTGCCAAACCAGCCTAGACAATTACCCATGATTTTGCTGTCACTTTCATTTCTACAAATGTCAGTCACACTTGCCATTTGATTTTTTTTTCTCTGATGGAAAATGTCTTAGTTCCCTTGGGGAGGGTATCACATTGACAGGAAAGATAACACCATCAAAAAATTATTCCAAATAAAAATACATAAAATTGAGAATAGTGTCAAAAATGAATTGAAATCAGATTTTTTTTTTGCTATTGAGTTGTATGAGTTCCTTATATATTTTGAATGATAAAAAATCCCTTACCCAATATGTGGTTTGCAAACATTTTCTCCCATTCCATAGGTTGCCTTTTCATTTTGTTGATTATTTGTTTTGCTGTGCAGAAACTTTTTAGCTTGATGTAGTTCCACGTATTTATTTTTGCTTTTGTTGCTTGTGCTTTGACATTATACCTGAAAACATATCTTGGCAATATACTGCCAAGGCCAATGTCAAGGATCTTTTTCTTTTATTTTTTCCCAGGAGTTTTATTATTCCAGGTCTTACATTTCAGTTTTTAACACATTTCAAATTAACTTTGTGAGTAGTATAAAATAATGGGCAAAGAACCTGAATATACATTTACCCAAAGAAGATATTCAAATGGCCAACAGGTACATGAAAACGTGTTCAACATCACTAATCATCAGGGAAATGGAAGTTTAAACCACAATGAATTATTACTTCACACCCATTAGAATGACTATTATCAAAAAGAGAAGAGATAGCAAGTATTGCTAAGGATGTGGAAGAAAGAGAATCTTTGTTCACTATTGGTGGGAATGCAAATTGGTGCAGCTACTATGCAAAACAGTATTGAGCTTCCTCAAAATAAATTAAAAATAGAACTATTATATGATCCAGCAATTCCACTTCTAGGTGCACATCTGAAGGAAATGAAATCACTATCTTGAAAAGATATCCACACCCTCATGCTCACTGCAGCATTATTTACAATAGCTAAGACATGGAAGCAACCTAAGAGTCTACTGGCAGATAGGTAAAGAAAGCATTTTTAATGTAAATAATGGACTATTATTTAGCCATAAGAAATAAGAAATTTCTGCCATTTGTGAAAACAAATGAAATGATGATATTATACTATGGAAATAAATCAGATAAAGAAAGAAAACTACTATATGATCTCGCTTATATATGGAATGTTGAAAAAAATAGTCATGAAAACAGAGATTAGAATGGTGATTTCTGGGACAGTGGGATAGGGGGAAATAGGTGAAAGTGGTCAAAGGCTACAAGCTTCCAGTTATAAGATGAGTAAGCTCTGGGGATGTAAGCTACATCACGGTGACTATAATTGACAATATAGTAATGTATACTTAAAAGTTGCTAAGGAGGAAGATCTTAGAAATTGTTACCATACACACACATAAATTATAACTATGTGAGATTATGGATGTGTTAGCTAACCATATTGTGGTAATCATTTCACAATATATGCATACATCAAATTGTCTTGATGTATACTTTAAACTTTATATACTTTAAACTTACACAATTTATATGTCAATTATATCTAATAAAGCAGGGGAAAAAAAGAATAAAAATTCTGAGAGTTTTTAGTATAACCTAGCAAACACAGCTCTTTCCATAAAGCTGGGAAAGCAAAGGCTAACTCTGAGACTAAATACACAGCTGGGAGAAAGGAGGAATATAGTGATATATGCTTAGATTGAAACAGATGTCAGACGGCTGTCTACCTAAAAGTGCCCTTGGCGCAACACTCCTCTTGGGATCCACTAAATGCTTCCTCAGTGCTACAAATGAATAATTCATGGCCTCAACTTCCCCTCACAGTCAACATGAAAGTGGAAAGGGCTTTGAAAGTTCATTGGTTAGTGAATAATGTCATTACTCACAAATGCACCAGTGAGCAAATACATGTAAAACACCAGCAGGTGATGGACCAACTCAGTATTACCCAATAGAAATATTAATACAGGCCACATATATAATTTTAAATGATGTGGTATATGCATTTAAAAACAAGTGACATTAATTTTAATAATATTTAATCCAACATATTCAAAAGATTACAATTACAACATGGAATGGATATAAAAGTTATTAATAAGATACTGTACATTCTTTATTCCAAACTGTTTTTGAAATCCTGTGTTTATCTTATACTCACCAAATATCTCTACTCAGACTGGCCACATTTCAAGTGCTCAAAGCCCACATATGTCTGTATTAGAAAGTGCATGTCTAACTTGTACTTACCCTAAGTTGTTGGTTTACTGAATTTATATTAATTTTTGAAAGTCATATTTCATTTACATAGCTCTTGTGTTCTTTGTGAAAAAGAAATATGGAAACAATATTTAAACCTGATCATTAGATTTATTTTTAATTAATTAATTAATTAAATTAAAAAAAATTAATGTTTATTTATTTTTGAGACAGAGAGGGACATAGCATGAGTGGAGGATGGACAGAGAGAAAGAGGGGTAGACACAGAGTCCAAAGCAGGCTCCAGACTCTGAGCTGTCAGCACAGAACCCGACACAGGGCTCAAACTCACAAACTGTAATGTCATGACCTGAGCCGAAGCTGGATGCTTAACTGAACATCCCAGGAGCCCTAATAAAATAAATTTTTTAAATAAATTTTCTTTTTTGTCAATGCCTAACCTGAGAAGGTGAGAAGGATAAAGTGAATGCCATAAAATGATAGCTAAAAGAGATACTCATAAAGCCATAAAATTTAAAAAGTATGAAATCATACAAATAGCTTTTTAAAAATACAAATAGGGGCGCCTGGGTGGCGCAGTCGGTTGAGCGTCCGACTTCAGCCAGGTCACGATCTCGCGGTCCGTGAGTTCGAGCCCCGCGTCAGGCTCTGGGCTGATGGCTCGGAGCCTGGAGCCTGTTTCCGATTCTGTGTCTCCCTCTCTCTCTGCCCCTCCCCCGTTCATGCTCTGTCTCTCTCTGTCCCAAAAATAAATAAAAAATGTTGAAAAAAAAATTAAAAAAAAAATACAAATAACACAGATGGACAGTTACAGAGTTTTAAAACATGGAAAATAAGTATGGATTATTTAATACAAATAGTAAATTATGCTATAAATAAATATAAGATAAAATTAAAGAAACTGAAATGATTCTTCACTGATGTTGCTAAAAATGACTATGAGGAGGTATTTCATCATATTTCACTTTTCAAAGTATCAATATAGTATTTACAGGAGAGTAAAAACTGCCTTGAATTATGTGTAAACACACACACACACACACACACACACACACACACACACACACATTTTACTAAACCTTAAATCTTTTGGTCGAATTATCTCAGAAAAATTTTGTTTGGAGTTTGCCTATAAAAAATACTGGAAGTCTCTAATTGAACTCATATATAACAGGGTGGCTGGATGGCACAAATATAAATATTATTTGGAGAAAAAAATTAACAAACCTTGAAAACCAATTATAAATTCAGAGAAAGTGCAAAACATTATTATAAAACATTATGAATTATGAATTAAATATCACTGTTTTTATAGGTGAATTTCTTAAATTTCACTAAAATTTATAACAGATTGTATTTCATATATGTTAATAATGGTAGTGGCACCAAGAAATCTCTTAAAATTAATATGTATAGGAAATGATGTTCAATTTTTAGACAACTTCTCTTAAATTAACATTGTGCTCTATTAATATTATTGACATTTAGTTGTGTTACTTATCTAGTAAATATTTAGTTGTATCATTAATTTCAGTTATATACACATTGGTCACATTTATAATTTTATTGGTTCCATATCTGCTGTCTCATAGATTAATCTGTGATACCTGAAAAAAAGAGATCCTATTAAGAATATCCTGGTCTATGTATCATTTTCTAGGTAGCACGGACATGACTGAACATCTGTAGTCACAGCGGTATTATTAAGTTAGAAACTGAACTCAATCCCCAACTTTATGCATGATACAGGACCAAAGTTACTTTTGACTTTACCTCCAATGTAGCTAAACTAGTATTGTTAATATGTTAACATGTCTTCTAAACCAATTTGTTCTTGAAAGATACAGTAGAGAAAAGAACTCCCTGTTCCAAGAAAGCTCAACAACACTTAGTCTTTACTTTTTTTAAGTTTATTTATTTTTAATTTTTTTAAACGTTTATTTTTGAGAGATGACAGAGACAAAGCATGAGGAGGGGGAGGGGCAGAGAGAGAGGGAGACACAGAATCGGAGCTGTCAGCACAGAGCCTGACGCGGGGCTCGAACCCACCGACCCTGAGATCATAACCTGAGCCAAAGTCAGTTGCTTAACTGACGGAGCCACCCAGGCACCCCTATTTATTTATTTTGAGAGAGAGACAGAGTGAGCAGGTAAAGGGCAGAGAGTCACCTAAATGCCCCAACAACAGTCTTTAAAAGTAGGTTCTAGAGGGGCGACTGAGTGGCTCAGTCGGTTGAGCATCCAACTGCTGCTTAGGTCATGATCTGGCGATTTGTGAGTCGGTGTGTGAGTCGGTTTGTGAGTTCAAGCCCCAAGTTCTAGTCTTTGCTGACAGCTCAGAGCCTGGAGCCTGCTTCAGATTCTGTGTCTCCCTCTCTCTCTGCCCCTCCCCTGCTCACACTCTGACTCTCTCTGTCTTTCAATAATAAATAAACATTAAAAAAAATTAAGTAGGTTCTAGAGAATATTGTTCTTATGACAGGAAGAACCTGACCTTATATAGTAAATTGGTGAAAGACTATATGATTATAAGATAAAGCATTTTAGTAAATAGAGCCTTGAAAGAAGTATCCTCTTTCCTACTATATCAGCTACCAAAGGAGGACAGGACTATGAGAACCACATATTTTATACTGCTCAAGTAATAGTAGGAGGGCAGTATTTCAGTGTCTAAAATACACTTGATAATTACTCTAATTATAGTCATTCACTCATGTACCTCATCTGTATATATACAAAAATTAAAAAAAGAAGTTAAATGTTTATAATAGAATCTATTTTAGTGATAATGTCCCCCAATCTTTCTAGCAAAAACAGAAGTTCCTTGACATACTAAAAAGTCCTAAATATACTTGCTTTGAACATCACATTTTATTTTCCTCAGTTTGCATTCAGGAATTTTAACAAAATTTGCACACACCAAATTTCCATGTATATCTAGGCACTAAATATAGACTCCAAAAAATGCACTTTTAGGAAAATGCCACAAAATACAGTTAAATTTACTTGCTTGTCTTTGGACTACTACTGAAAAAATATGTATTAAGCAGAAAGTTCTGTTTCTTCTAGGCATAAAGAGTTGAAAGGCATTTTACAAAAATGACAATACAATTTATTACAAGCAGATAAAAACATATTTTTTCATGTGTATTGTACAGCTATGCCAATCTCAATGTAGCCTACTACTCTGCAAACTGAAGATTTCATAAATGCTTATTGCACTAAATTGGGGGCAAATTCAAGCCTGGGGTGTGTTATTTTCTTCTTAATATTCATTCAACACATTCATTTTTAGTTACGAAACACATTAAGAGTTGTGAATGAGACTATCCGTCCTCAAAGAGATTACAATCTAATTATGCATGAGATAAATGTAAAACCAAAGATGAGAAACCCTAAAAAATCATAATGATAAACAGGCAAAGAGTATTTTGGAGCTTACAATCTGTTGATCAACCTTCAGTCTTAACTTGTCTGAGTCTCCAAGAATAGCACTTCTTTAAAAAAAAAATATGTTCATTTTTGAAAGAGAGAGAGAGTGTGTGTGTGGGTGAGGGAGGGGCAGAGAGAGAGAGAGAGAGAGAGAGAGAGAGAGAGAGAGAATCTGAGGCAGGTTCCAGGCTCTGAGCTGTCAGTACAGAGCCAGACCCATAAACTACAAGATCATGACCTGAGCCAAAGTCAGGTGCTTAACTAATTGAGCCACTCAGGCGGCCCCAAGAAGAGCACTTCTTAAATACAAAATATACCTCGGATTAATCTGTTCTTCTCAAAAAAAAAAAAAAATCAAGCATAACCAATATTTAATCTTCTGCATCTTCACTTTAGTACATAGGTTAATTTGCCAGTTTGTACTCAACAAATCAACTAGGGCTATTTATGGTATCAGTGGGACAAAACATTTATTTACAATTAGGATATCATACTCACTTTAAAAAATAGGTCCACAAATTGGACAAGGAAATGATCATAGGGACTGAGATTTATAAGTTCAATTAAATATATTTATTTCATTTGTTCTGAAGATTGAAGAAAAAGTAGGAAAAGCAGGTTTATGAAGTAGAGTTAATCACTATCTAATAAAGGATGTCTCCAACTTTGAGAGTTCAACTTAAAAGTTTTAAAACATTAGTCATGTTAAAAAGTAACCATTCTGAAACTCATCACTAGTTATAGAAAATGAGTATGACCAACAATTATAAAGTCTAGGTGGTCATATATGGAGACATATACATACACACACACATTACATACCATTTCTGATTATCAAAAAGATATGTACAGGACATTACACTAAGTAATAAGAGAACTAAAAAAATAAAGATAAGATCTGCCCCTGAAAGAATTTGCAATCTAATGAAAGCAGTAATTTGCAAGAGATTTTACTAATGCAAAATAATCAAAGGCAGGTGCTAAATACTTGATAGAGACAGAAGCGTCTAAGTCTTAAAGCAAGATACATAAATTAAAATTATCTTCAAGAAAAAGTCTCAGGGAAGTATCTTACACTTAAGTTACACTTTTAAGGACTGCAAATATTACATAAATAGTTAGGAGGAAGCAATAGTGAGTGAGCAAGATTATGAGAAAAGTAACAAAGATAGTGAATACCCAAGTCTGGCTAGAATGGAAGATGCATAGGGATGGAGATAGCCTTGGAATGTCAAAGTTCTTGAAAATTATTCCTAAATTAATATGAAACCACAGAGAAGAGAAGTGATAGAAGAAAATAATTTTTTCAGGAAAATTCTTTTTTTAAAATTTTTTTTTTACATTTATTTATTTTTGAGAGACAGAGCACAAGCAGGGGAGGGTCAGAGAGGGAGACACAGAACTCGAAGCAGACTCCAGGCTCTGAGCTGTGAGCACAGAGCCCGATGCGGGCTCGAACCCACAACCATGAGATCATGACCTGAGCCGAAGTTGGACGCTTAACCTATTGAGCCACCCAGGTGCCCCCAGGGAAATTCTTTTGACTATATATCATTTGGTCTAGAGATACCACAGATGTCATTGCAGTGATGAGGACAACGCAGAGCTGAGGCACCAGAACATAGTGATAATTAGCACCAGATGGAACAGATCAGCTAGGCAGTAGAAATAGATACCAATTTATAACCATTGTATTTTGAATTATAGGCCTATTAAAAGCTAGGCACTGTAGCAAGTTTAATCATTTAATAACCATTTAATTAGATCTGCCTGAAGCCTATGTTGCAAGTTTCTGTGATCTCCACTTTGTGGATAGGGAAAATGAAGTGTTGATAACTTGCTAAAGTCACCAGGCTAGCAAATAATGGAGTTGAGATGAAAAGTGGAAAACCATATTCTAAAATCTGTTCCCTTAACAATTTACAGAATGATAAAATACCTCTGAAAATGAAAGTGATGGAAAAAGTGAAATTGTAATTCATTTGAGGAAGATTGTCTTCAGAAGATAAGAATGATTACCTTGATAAAACACATAGGGTGAAGAATGTGAGGCTCCTTGAAGCACACCCAGGTAAAAGTCACTAACTGGACTTCCAATTAATGTTTAACTGGTAAAGAATAAGACTTTTGTTGTGATATATCGAGAATGAAAGTTACAATTGTCCTAAGTGCCCCCTCTTCTCCATACTTTCTCCATGTGAAAAGATATTGGACAAATATTTCAAAAATATTTATTGGAAGGGTCCCCAACTTATTGGTGAGCCTGTGGTGTCCACGTGTGTCTGATGGGTTCCTTAAGGCATAAGGAGTTATGAACCTTTACATAAAAGTTAGCCATTCTCACTGCAGATAGGTTCAAAACGGTGAACTCACCCCTACCATTTGAAAGACAGAGACAGGAGCTCAAGGGCTGCTGGGAATCAAGTTTACACTCACAGATAATCTTAGGTTTTTCTCACTACTAATAAAGAGTTCAAGCAAGCAAAATGAGTAAACTTTTATGTAGACCTTTCCTCTCTCCCACCTATGCTAATGTCAACACATTTCACACCAGCCTTTACTAATTTTATCTATCATGTACATGTGATAACTTCCTTTCCATCTGAACTATAACAAAGATCATTTTAATAGCCAAGGAATTTTAGGATTCACAGAGACATGCTATTTGGTTTACTACTTCTCTGAGAATGTTCTATGTGCATTAGAAAAGTGTGAGAATTTCTCTTTGAAGTATGTATCTAGGGTTTCTCAGTCATCATCAGCAGGGACCAGTAAAGTTGTTGCAGACACAACCTAAAAGTGATGGTATACTCCTACTAAAGAACAAGTCTTAGAAATCTCACATGCCTAACTCTTAGGGTCAGTGCTATAATAATAAATGGTTGGCTACGTGGGTATTAAAAGTAAATCTGATTTGTAGGTTTTGCCAATTTCTAGCTATCACGATAGCCAATTTCTAGCTAGGAATGGGATATCACTAACTCAGAGTTGGGAAGCAATATGCACAGCTGGCTCTAATGATTGACACCACTGGGGTCTTAATATGTTCATCCTAATGAACTGACGCTCCTGTGTCCAGAGGACAACTCTCCCCTGTGGGAAGGCTCAGGTGCAGCTAGCTGCCTTTTCACCCCATAATTTCCAAGTTACTCAGAAATTTCTGAATTTGGGACTAAGTTTCAATAAATACCTCTTAACAATTGGTTATGTTTACCTAAGCATTTGCTAAAATAATCCAAGGAAACTTGGTAAAATATATTAATCATATGTTTCAATTTTTTAAAATAAGTCTATGTGAGTCCTTAAATTATGTCTAATTATTAAATATGGGAAATTGAAAACAATTAGTTTAGAATTATTGGCAAAAGTATACCATGTGAGTATAAAGTAAGACAAAGGGTGCTAACAGGACTTGTTCAGAGGCAAATGGAAATAATTATGAACTATTCAATCCTTAGACCTGAGTTAGGCTTAAAATTGGGGGCAACCAAAACAGCACCAGGAATGAAGCACTAAATATTATTATCAGGATTGTCTTATGAGCAGAGCTAATGTCTTAAATATAATACTCATGAATCTTAAGGGTCCATCTAGTGGGATTAATTAATCAGAGTTTACATCTGACAGTAATTAAAAATCACCAAGACAAAAAGATGTAAGAATCCTACTTTAATAAAGAAAAGAGGAAGAGGAAGGCAATGGAGGTTATTTGTGGACAGGAGAAATTTAAAATGACTAATTCTTACAGAAAAATCTGAAAGTCTTAGATTTTGAGTGGGTTTTTTTCATCCAAAGACCACAAACTGGCTCTGGTAGTTGAGGAAGTTAAGAACAAAAGCCTACATGAATGATTTCTCAAGTTATGGACTGGGCTGTTAGTAATGTGTTGTACTGTAAATGAGGACACCCTCTGAATTTAGAGAACTAGGAATATAATGTCTAGGAAGGAAAAAAGGTTTTCTGATTAGTAAAATGACACTTCTGCTAAAGAGAGGGAGAGAAAGTCACATTGCAGAGTTTTTACGTTCAGTATTTTTAGTCTCTCAACAATCTTGAAAGTTAATATACTTTACTTGTGCTGAGAAGAAAACAAGCTCAGAGGAATAAATTTCTTAAAGTTACACAGCCTGTCTGTTCAATGCTAAAGTCTATGCAACCCAATCAATGATTACGTAGTGAAAAAAACAAACAACAAACAAAACACACACAAGGACTTGTTCTGGACAGCAGGAAAAAAAATTATCATTTATAGAGATTGAAAAGAGTGATCATTTCTTAATAATTTGATAAATGAAGGACACAAATACTCAAACGTATTTTAGTTCTTCATTAATACTGAAGGGTGAGGACCCAAAATAGTCACTTGTTTAGTACAGCACTTTCATCAATTTGGAGCAATGTAAAAATAGGTTCTGAGGTTAGGATGGGTGAGATGAAGAAGTAGACAACTCTGCTTATGAAAGAAATAGGGTTTATTTTTTCTAAAAGAAAAGACATAAAGAAACTCAAGAAAATTTAAGAGTTAGGAACTAACATCTGGCATTCCTATAGCCAGAAATGTCAGATGGCATTTTAGAGCAATGAGGTTTAATATTCCATTTTATACTGTCCCTGCTATTACTTCCAAGCCAGCCTTCAGTAAAAGTTCATTAAAAATAGTTTTTGGGGCACCTGGGTGGCTCAGTTGGTGGAGCATCTGACTTGGGGGCTCAGGTCATGACCTCACAGATCATGAGTTCAAGCTCTGCATCGGGATTGCTTCTGTCAGCACAAAGCCTGCTTCAGATCCTCTGTCCCCCTCTCTGCCCCTCCCCTCCTTGCGTGCTCTCTCAAATATAAATAAACATTTAAAAAATATATTAAAAATAGTTTTTGGTTACTGAAACTCTGGGGGAAATGAAGGAATCTAAAAAAGTGTTTGGGCTGGGTTTTTTTGTTGTTGTTTTTGTTTGTTTGTTTAATACTCAGAACAATTTCTTTAAGGAACAGAGAGAATAACATGTAGGAAGCAGGTCAGATTGGACTAATTATGATAAGGTGAGCCCCTGAGAAACTCACCAAAATATTAGAAGAAACTTTCCATAGTATATAGCCAGGAAATTCAAAATATCACCTTACAACACTAAAGCAAAGAGTGATCTCAGAAAGCTGGAAAGCACAGAGATAGTTGGACTACTGTTGATTCACAAACTAGCCCCACACACTTAGGGCAAGAACAGACTAAAGAAAGAAGTAGATTAGTCTAGATTTCTAGATTGATATGTGGCAGTTTTAATAATTAAGGGAAATTACAAGGCTTGTCTTGAGTGGCCACAAAACAAGATCTCTGCACCCGCCCACCAAGTCTTAAAACTTATGTAGCAGCCTTCACTCAGTTCAGTCATATGAACCATCCACATAGTCTCAAGGCTATGTCCTTGGAACAGCTCCCATTGTGGGAACAGTGAGGAAAAGGACATTCCAAAGACTGTGGTGGGAGTGAGGAGCTCTGACTGCCCAGGTCCAGCTCATAGATCAACTGACCTTTATGTTCTTTTGGTTACTTTCTCCAACAGCTACACAAGAAAAAAGCTTGACCTAAGATTATTCTCAGTGTTGGAAAGGAATTTCTGAAAGATAGGATTAATTTTACCTAGCTTTCAGGCAGCAGCCCAGTTATCGAGGGAGCTGATGCTGTTTCCAATGCTGCTTCATTTGCTAGTCTACAGAAGTGAGATCATAAGAAAATTGCTTTTATCATAAATATCACATCTCATACATTTAATTTTTTCCAGTCAGAAATCCATAGTATTCCATAAAAGTTTAATAATATATCATTTCAGAAATAGGATAATAAAGATATATTACTCCTTTTGCCAGAAAAAGCAAATTCTTAAAAATACTGGCAATGGATGTTTCTGAGTATTGCTCATAGAAACTCTGAGGAAAACAAATTTTAAAGTCTGGAAACCAAAAACTATTCTGTAACATGCATTTCTAAAATCTTTAATTAAAAATAAATGGAATTGTTATTTAGTAAAAGGGCAGCTATTTTTTATTGATGAGGTTTCTCTTTTTTGGAACACTCCCAGGGCAAACAAACTTCGGATTGAATTAATGACTAATCCAATGAAATTAATACAATCCTGTAAGTCACATGAAGTACAGGTCCAAAGAACAGATGGTTGAATATATCTGTAAAACCACCCTGACAAACTACAGACAAAGACCTAATGAAAACTATTAAAATAATTCATATATGAGGCAAACATCTGCTCTTTTATTGCTAGAGCAATAAGTAACAGAACAGCGACGGAGTCAATTTTACCCCCCCAATAATCACTGCATTGTTTAAATTTTGACATTAACCAGATGCTTAAAGAAGAATCCATAATTAAAAAAAAAATAGGGATTTTCCTTTGTGAAAATTTTAAATAAATTAAAAGAATAAGACAATAAAGTGCCCATTAATTTTCTCATTTGTATACTTTCCAAACATTCACAATGCTATATTTTATACACATTATCCACAAAGCAGTTTTACATTCTTATCACTGTAAAAGTGTTTCATCTTTCACAGAGCCTACTTTACCACTCTTTATGCAGCTGATGTGCAGATACCAGTGTCTATTTATGGATATCATGTTTGGTCTATTTGGTCAAAGAGGATAAGTTGTTTAAAATTTCTAAATGAATCCCAGAGGGATTTATTTTCAAAGGAAAGATTAAAAATTTAAAGTAATTAATTATATGTTAAGTACAATTACTTAAACAGTCTTATCCCTTTACACAAGCTCTTTAAAATCCTGATTAATTTATATGAACTTAAAACTATGCAGAAGTAACATCTCATTGCATATATTAAGTACAACTGAAATCAAATACAGAATTTTTATTCAAATGTGTTACCATTTTCTATGATAAATATAAATCTGGGTAAAAGGAAAGAATTTAGAGTATATTGAGACAATTTGACATAAGCTGTTATTTGGTTATTTACATGAGGGGCATTGTCCATGCCTCACCACACCTATGATTTCTATTCTATCAAATGTTGAGGGTCAAATATTAAACTGCATAATTATAGCTTTCAATTAAAATTTCTTTTAGTACAATTCAGACCAATTAGTAGGATTCTAGAAGATTATCAAAACTTGTAAGTTATATTATAACGAAAATTTACCTAACTTTTTCCACATGGCTAATAATTCAATATGGCAAAATAACATATGTATTATGCCTATTAGCCCAATGAAACAAAATGTTTATATATAACAACTGTTTTCCAAAGATGTTCAATTGTTTACTTTTTTTATGACCTAAATTCCATTCACTAGAGTTAATTGTATGATATAATATTACAGAAATAGGGTTTTAATAGAAGTCCAAATAACTTAATAATTAAGGATTGATTATTTTAGGATGGATAAGTAGTTGTTTCTTTCACATATTGTTCATAAATACAGTGCTACAGGGAGAAAAATAACTTTCTAATACTGCTTAAGAATACACTCAGTGATACTCAGGATCACAAATTCAGAAAAGATATTTTGATAAATCAATATCTCATTCTATTGGTTAGTCATGTTTCATATTTCAAATTTCATAGGCTATGAGACTATCTTATGATAAATAAGTAAAAAGAATATTGAAATTGATTTTTTAGCTCATTCTACTCAAACATATTTATCCCTCAAATGCGAGACAAAAAAAAAAAGATCCAAAATTTTCTACTGTTATTATGAACGTGCATTAAAAAAATGAATGTTTAAATAGACTGAAAATTCAACCAGATTTGTTCTAAATTGCTGTATTTTGTCAATTATGATTCAATATGCTATAGATTTTTCTGTATTTAAAAAAAGAATAAATTATATTTAAAATTTTACAGATATAATGTATTACTCTATACATTTTTAACACAGAGATCTTTCTATACTGTCATTAATTTTAATTAGTCTTTTAATTAATAATAATACCACAATCTTTTAAAAACTTGGATAAACATGGGTTTTCTACATAATGAAAACAAAATTCCAAAATATTTTTTCTTAAATTTTTTTGGATCTTATTAAAATGGTTAGTGTTCTGGGGTGCCTGGATGGCTCATTAGGTTAAGCGACCGACCTAAGCTCAGGTCATGATTAGAAGGCTCATGAGTTCAAGCCCCGCGTGGGAATCTGTGCTAACAGCTTGGAGCCTGGAGCCTGCTTCAGATTCTGTGTGTCCCTCTCTCTCTGACCCTCCCCTGATCACACTCTGTCTCTCTCCCTCAAGAATAAATAAATATTAAAAATAAAAATAAATGGTTAGTGTTCCAAATTTACCAACAGTATCTTGAAAATGGTTTTCAATTTTTATTTCTATTTAAATTTTTTTTAACGTTTATTTATTTTTGTTTTTTATTTATTTTTTTTTAACGTTTTTTATTTTTGAGACAGAGAGAGACAGAGCATGAACGGGGGAGGGACAGAGAGAGAAGGAGACACAGAATCTGAAGCAGGCTCCAGGCTCTGAGCCATCAGCCCAGAGCCCGACGCGGGGCTCGAACTCACGGACCGCGAGATCGTGACCTGAGCTGAAGTCGGCCGCTTAACCGACTGAGCCACCCAGGCGCCCCATAACGTTTATTTATTTTTGAAACAGAGAGAGACAGAGCATGAACGGGGGAGGGTCAGAGAGAGGGAGACACAGAATCCGAAACAAGCTCCAGGCTCTGAGCTGTCAGCACAGAGCCCCACGCGGGGCTCAAACTCACGGACCGCGAGATCATGACCTGAGCCGAAGTCGGCTGCTTAACCGACTGAGGCACCCAGGCGCCCCTGATTTTCAATTTTTAAACATTCAGTCTTACCCTGTAAATGGTCTGTAGTGCTCTGACTAGATGTAAGAAAATATATTTAAATAGTGCTAATTCCTAAAGAGGCATACAGCATACTTTTTATGATTTAACCAAATCCAGGAATGGGCCCAAGCAATTCAGAATTGTCATTAACACTTTTCACTTCTCTTTGCTCTGTATCATTTGCTGGTCTGATTAGAACTTTCCATAGCTAACTAACCATATGAGTAAGGGAAATAAGTATGACTAATATCAATAAACAGTCATGAATAAAATAAAGCATCAGTAAATATATTCACCAGGCTGTGATGGGGCTTATGTAAGGTAATGTATGTAAAAGTACTTAAGAAACTGTGAAGCAATATATAAATGTAATGTATTATTATTATATGCTCCTGACAGTCCACCAGGAGAATGGCAGCAAAATTTATTACAAAATGATATTCTTAGAAGACAATGAATGAATGTGATAACCTAAAGCTGATTCCCAGGTGTCTCTGTATTTGAAACACTAAGCAAAATGAGCAACCTGAAAAAATCATTTGGAGAAAACTCACAGACATTCCAGACTTCTCTCTCATTGTAAAGAACTTGTGCCTTTACTTTGTCACAGTATATGAGAATTTTATGTGTCTTTTAAAAAAGGTTTTATACAGTTAAAAACAAGTCCAATATAGGGAATCAGAAATCTAGAACCTGGCCCTAGTTTTGTTTCTAGTTTATTGCATAGCTACAAGGGTTCTTAATCTCTTAAACCTCAGGCTTTACATTATAAATGTATCTAAATGCCTCTGTCAGAAGGCTTGATAAAATATCTGAGCATCTACCATTGATCATGGTATGTAATCTATTTAAATATGCATGTTAAAATAATTAAAAAACATTTCTCCTTCCTTATCAGCCTGTATTAACCAATGTTGCATTAGCATTTATTCACCAATTTCACTGGTTTATTATGCCCACTTGCTCACACACTGCACAACTGCCTACATTTCTCCTAACCATTTCTGGAAGTCTGTGGTTATCTTGATTGACTGCACTATAAATGCAAGGACCTGAGCCCTCAATAACCAGGTTCGGTTTTTGTTTGTTTTTTAAAGTTTATTTGTTTATTTTGAGAGAGGGGTGTCAGGAGGGGCAAAGAGAGAGGGAGAGAGAGAATCCCAAGCAGGTTCCACACTGTCAGCAAGGAGGCTGATGCAGGGCTCAACTTACAAACCATGAGATATGACCTGAGTCAAAACCAGGAGTCAGAGGCTTAACCACCTGAGCCAAACAGGGGCCCCACAGGTATGTTTTTATGTCCCTCTGGTCAGGGAGGGCAACGTCCTGTACTTAACAGCATTTTTCC
The DNA here is from genome assembly GCF_023721935.1 of Panthera uncia. NCBI lineage: Eukaryota > Metazoa > Chordata > Mammalia > Carnivora > Felidae > Panthera > Panthera uncia. The sequence goes on along the minus strand of NW_026057577.1, from coordinate 74,389,361 downwards.
CAAACTCCACTCTTCCAAAACCATGGACTCAGCCACTTCCCACTTCACTTTCAGGAGATGACACTCTGAAAAGCTACTTTACAGAGAAAATTTTTCTTGTACTGTCATTTCCTCTTTCTCTTGACTTAGATTTGTCTGATCATTCTACCTGTGTCAACATCACAGTTCCTCAAATGATATTTGAAGAGTCATATTTTTCTTACTGCCAATCCATCATAGGCTATATTTTTTAAAATATTTAAGAAAAGTGAGTAACTAGAAAAATAAAGTAAACCACAGGTATAAAATGCAAGACAAAATGTTTATGATCAGATTCAACTAATATAAATTGACTATCTAATTGCTATAAACTTTCTCAATCTTTATCCTCAATTTCTTTACATCTGCATCCACAAGAGTAAAAATCCGTTGAACCAGTACCAGTTCTTAGATCTGAGTTGAGTAACATTTATGAGTGTGTGGTTTCTCCCATCTTTTCAGAGACCTTGATATATTAATTATCTTCTCTCCTGCATCCTTTTTCTCCTCTATTGGCTTCTCATTAGCATTCAGGTATCCTCATACTTCTCCCTTCAAGATATCATTGTATATAGCTCAGCTCCAATTTTCAGCAAAACACTGTGGCAGAGTACTCTATAGTAACTATCAGACTGCCCTCTCTTTCACCTCCCTCTGCAGTTTCCTGTCATCCAGCTTCCATCTCATTCAATCCACCAAAACTACTCGTGCCAAGCTTACAAGTATCCAGAGATGATTTTATCATCCCCATGGGATTTTGGCAACATTTGGAGACATTTTGGTTGTCACAACAAAGGGATGCTACTGGCATCTAGTGGGTAGAGGCCAGGGATGCTGCTAAATGTCCTACAATGCAAAGGATGGCAAGCAACCCCCAAAACAAAGGAATATCCAATTCAAAAATGGGTAGAGATTGGGAAAACTGTTGTAAAATCAAGACCCATGTTCCAATTCTTGTATAGTGTCAAATACTCTCAACTTCCACATTCAGAGGCCTGGTTGGCAGTATCGTATTTTCCGAGATCAACTCATACACTGGGTCCTAGATGACAAAGAGCTGGGAGAAAAAATACATGTTTCCCTTTGCTCTTCTATTTCCTTTCCATCTTAGGGTTTTCCTCTAATTAGTGTTCAGATGGTGAGTAAATGAAATTGATGAAGTTCAACTGTACTCTCACAAACCAGATACATATTTCCTCAATCCTTCTATACCTAGCACACTGAAATGTTCTAAAATCATGAACCTCTTCTCTATCATACTATTTAATATACATATATATTATTTACATGTTTATTTATATAAATGAATATGTACATTAAATATATATATACAATTTACATGTTTATTCATATTATTTGCATCTCCCATTCCCTTGTGAAAAGATAAACTCTTAAAAAGCATAACTGAATATGTCATACTCATTGTTTTTTGTTTTGTCCCCCTTTACTGTCTGTCACATGGTGGGTGCTAAATAACTATTTATACAATATTAATGCTTAGACAGCATTCTTTCCCACTGTTGCTACCTCTTTCCTGACAGGATTCATCATCTCTTTTACCTTATCATGTTCTTCCTGTTCAGAAGGGATTTCCCAAAAAGCACTACCCTTTCCAGTGCACACTTTGCCCATGTTTACCTCCGTGCAAAGCATGAGGATTTGGGGTGACAAGATAGTGCTACATTCCCTCCATTCCTCACTGAACTGAGCCATAATGTGTTCTAGAGAAATAGAGAAAATTCATTGCTCTCTAGCACAGTCAGAACAAGACCCTGAGTTCAAGTTGAAATTATGTAGTCTTCCTTCTCTTATAGTCTCTTTCTCTACCACCCTCCCTTTTATTTGCCCTAAACAGTATGTTTAGAAAACATTCTCATACACTTCATATAAATTATTTATGCAAATGGTCACTGGCAGCCAGCTCAAGCTGAACCACAACCATCTCCAAGAGAGGATATATTCAATTTTATTCTTGCTTATATTTTCTGATTGTTTTAAATGTCCTCAATCAGAACAATCAGAAATATGTCCTCAGTTGAATAAATATTAAAGTGTATGTGCAACCAACAGAAGCAAAAACATTTTTAGATCTTTTACATATATTAAACTACCATTTCCATTTATTGGAATCACTTACACTGGGAGAATGGATCCTGAACAGAGTATATGGGTCCTTGACTGAAACACAAAGATGTAACATATATATTCCCTCTTACAAATAGTCTGTGAAAAAAACTATTTAATAAAAATAAATGACAATGCTCCCAGGAACTATACCTAGTTAATTTAAAAAGCATATTTTTTTCTGATATTCTGAAGCATTACTCTCATGTCACCCACTCCAGAATGTTCACTAATTATGTATTCTTAAGAAGTTAAAGACCAAACTGAGAACCAAAAATTGTTATCATTATCCACCACGGAACCTCTGTATATCATTTATAATATGAAGAAATCTGATTTTTCTATCATAAGACGACATTTTATAAACTAAGTTGTAGGTTTTCAGGAAAAAATAGCTCTCAACTGCTTAAATTGTATTTGTATTGTTATTTGTTAATATTGTGCTCCTTCACAACTAGTAGAGGGATATTATTTCCATGAAAATGTAATTATCTGTATATGTCTTTAACCATAGTGGTGTATCAAAGTACCAGTAAATCATTTGTCAAGGAAAATACAATGACTGAACAGAGGAAAGACTTGGATGTTCATACTGCAAGCAAATTTATCCCCATACTGTAGCAATCTCTTTCACCTGTTCAGTCTGCCTACATGTGTTGCAGGATTGCTATTCATCACCTACTTCTAAGCTTCTGTGTCTAATTTCCACATTTTTCTAATTTTCCTGGAATGTGCTGAATCGTTATGTTCACAATTCTGGTTCATCTGTATAATTAAGAAATTTTTGAGTCGCAAACAGATTTTTAGTGACTATTTCCCCTTTTCACTTTGCGTACCAGTTTTTGTTTCTTTTAAACTTTTCCCACTTGAACTACATCTTCCTTAACTCCGTGCTCTCCCAACAGCAGAGGGGCATGTCGCAGAAGCTTTTATGTGAAGATAAAGACTAGCATTCTTATCTATTAAAAATCTTTTTTTGTTGTTTATAAATGAAAGCCAGCAGTGTTTCCTTTTCTTCATCTTTTAATTTACTTTTCCCTCTCTCTTCCCTTTCTCCCTCTCCCCACCTCCTTTTTTAGTGTGGGGAATTGTCTTCCAATTACAATGCAAATACATGTTAGCTCACTATATTATTTTGTATACCCGTGGTCAAATCAAATTCTGTTGTTTATGTGTGATATGTTGACCTTTTGTTTTCTTATTATGTAAAATATTACCCATGGCCTTTTGGATCCGACCTCCAAAATGACAGATAGCTGAATGTATTCTGGTTAGCAGATTTCTAAATGCCTTCTACCAGAAATAGATCAAATCATATTTTGTAAACCAGATTATATTTTGTAAACCAGATTATCATTACCAGTTGCTTTCTTTTTATCCAAATTATCTCTACTTGGTTTTTACTAAAATGTTCTTTTATTCATTTTGAAGTTTTGACTTCAGTCTAACAATTCAAGATACAAACCATAAAGTTTTGTATGGCTACAGAGTTTTCCATGTTGCATAATTAGCATCTTCATCCCTTAATCCGTTATTACAAATGATTGCTTGCTGTGGTGTGCTTATGTGTTTGGAAGATTCCAAGTTACTTAGTATGTATGTATGTATTCCAAGTTACTTAGTATGTATACTTATGTATGATCCTGCCAAGCATCCCAATATTTGCTTTTTTTTTCCAACCTCTGTCTTCATTTTTCTTGCTTTTCACTGATGATTTAGCATATGTCCCCCGCCCCCTCCTTTTTTTTGTCATGATGGTAAACTTTTGTATGCATTTATTTTAGGCTAACACTACCTTCTATGCTGACAACCAAAATACAAGCACCATCTTTGACTCTTCTTTTTCTCTCACTTCCCTCCTCTAACACATCAGAATTAACTGCCTATTGAAACTTCAAAATGCACCCCAAGTCTTACAGCTGTTACCTCCACTGACTCTGATTCACTATCCTATCTCATTTGTTTCCATTCTTGTTCTTGAGCATCTATCCTCAACCCAGCAGCCAGAGAGATCTTTACAAAACTACATTCCAGTGCTAAAACCTTCCAGTGGATTCTCACAACACTTAGAATAAAATATACATTCTTTACCATGACGAGGAGGGCCAGTATAAGATGGCTCTTAGCTACCATTCTCCCCTCATCTTCTACCATCTCCCTCTGGTACACTCTGCTCAATCACTCTAATGCCCATTTCTTTATCCACAAACATGCCAAGCTCCTGCCTACCTCAGAGCCTTTCTCTTTCTGTTCCCTCTATCTGGAACATTTCATCTACAAGTTCTCGTATGGCTTATTTTTCTTTGCATCATTCAGACTACACTGACCACTTGCAAATTACACTTCGTATTCCACATCATTCTCCCATCTCCTTAGCTTGTTTTATCTCATTTGTAGTCTTTATCATCTGAAAACATGTTGTTGATTTTCATCTTATTTTTTTGGTCTTTCTTTTACAATGTAAGCTTTTTTAGGGTAAATTTTTTTTCTATCTCTGGCACCCAAAACAATCCCGGATATGTTAGATAATAAATTTATGCTAAATAATTTGGCATGAATGCCACCTGACATAGATATTATTGTTGTCAAATTATAGGTATGGTATCCAAAGCTCAGAAAAAAATTAAGGAAATTGCCTGGCGATAGATTGCTAGGTAGTGGCAGAGCCAGGATTAGAATGTGGGCACTTTGACCGTGGAGATGGTTGTTACCTTGAGAGGCATACTCCCTTCCAGCTACTTCATACACATTCTTGGAAGTTCTTGTCATTATAAGAAATGTAATCCTGTCAGTAATATTAAAAAGGAAAGGACTTAATCCTAACCCCTATGGCAACCCATTAGATCATGAGTATGAGAAACATAACCTTCCTTTTTAGTCTCAACAATGTACTCAACATTTATCATGTATTTGTCATTACAGAATTCCAGAATATATTTGGATTATGATTAACTCATTAATCTTCACAAAACATAGACAAGATAAATACAATAAATTATCTTCATTCTACACCAAAGAACTCAAACCCAGGAAGATTATTAGGTGTGCTCAAGGTCAGATGTAGTAAATTTGGGATGAGAACTCACTGAGTTCCGCTTCTCTTCCCTTCTACAAGTTCCCACATCTTTGTAAGAAAAGCTTTTAGATTCTCTGATAGCATGCAATTTAAACTAATAGTGACTATTTAATTTCTGAAGAAATACTATGCATTGTTAATAAAAGCCAAAATGTTAGCCTAATTTATACCATCTATTCATTTGATTAGTCCATAAAAGAGTCTAAAATCTCTTCCCACTGTTTCCCAGATTTACTATGAATAGTTGTCTCCTGAAGCTATTTGAATGCTTTCTTCAATTTTATGCCTATTTAATTTCAATAAAACTATATAAAGATATTGATGTAAGTTGTTATGAAAGCTCAATGATATTGATGAGGCAGTATAGGATGGGATTTGCAATCACATAGTCCTAGGTCTATATTCCAGCTCTATGGTGCTTTAGCTTTTCATCAGTGGCTTAGTATTTTTTTTAAGTTTATTTATTTTGAGACAGAGAGAGAGTGCAAGATGGGGGTTCAAAGAGAGAGGGAGGGAGGGAATCCCAAGCAGGCTCTGCCCTGTCACCGCAGATTCCACAGAGCTGGATGTGGGGCTCAAACTCACGAACTAGGAGATCATGACTTGAACAAAAGTCAGACACTTAACTGACAGAGCCACCCAGGCACCCATGGCTTATTATTTTAAATCTCTTAATGTCAGTATCTTCGTTTGGTAAATGTAGACAGAAATAGTACTTTTCAGAGAATTCTTTTGAATAGTAATAACATAGTGCATTTTGAGGACCTAGCACTTAGTAAGCTCTCAAAAATAAATGATACTTACTATTAGACGTTTACTATATTACTATTACTATTATTGTGAAAAGAAGCAGTGATTATTTGACATAGACACAATAGAAATTTACATTTTGTTCTAATTGTGAATAAGGTCTTCAAAAAACCATATAGTGTAAAACAGTGCAGATAAAGACCTCAGCTTCCCAGTGGACAAGCTGTTTTCACTCTCTTTATACTAAATGTGAGCCTCCATTTGTTTCAATTGTATACTTTATATAAAACTTTTATCTCTTAATGCAGCCAAGCAGGACCACACTTTGGTGATGACATTCCCCCATTCACTCCAAGTAATCACAGTCATGTCAAGGTATTAAACTCATTTTTACTTATCTTTTTTCCAATTTTAAGTGCATCTTTTTTTCTCATTTATTTTGAATTTCTAAGGTTTTGTAATTTGGGTGTCAAACATTACTTTAGGAATAGTTTGCTGTACAAAGACGAACGTGACTCAGATTTGGGGTATGGATCTAGGGAAATCTCAGGGGCCCCAATTTTAGGAGGTCATCTGAGATTTCAAAGTAAATTAAGGGCTGTCAAGCAGCTACTCTCACATCACTTGGAATCTCAAGCCTGCTCCCAGAACAGGTTTGTGTGTGTGTGAATTTCAATCACCATTGTGAGTCCAACTTCCTTAATAAAGTGTTCCAGTTTTACTTCCCCATCCCTACACTTTCAAGTGGCTTTGTATTGCCAGGTCTTCTAATCTGGCCTGACCACACCATGATCCTTCAGTCCCAGTATCTAACATCAAGTGAGTGATTCATGCCTGGATATTACTTTCAAATTTCTTGCAGAGATAATTTGTTTAAAACCAGAAATTCTCAGTATTCACCCCTGATACAATTATCTATGTTGAGGATATGGTATCATCTCTAAAATGTGTGATGTAGGAAGGGAGGAGATGATGGGCATCTCTACTACTGGTTAACAAAATCATAATTTCATAAATCAGTTTTATTACATCTTACAGGATCATTGTATACTTCTTTCAAAAAAGTTTGGGCTTCCCAGTTTTCTACAGTTTCCAAAAAAGATCACATGACAGTTTAGCATAATAGTAATAGTATCCTGCAAATATGTACTGGTCATATATACCAAATTTCACTTGTAACATTCTGAATTGTACTGTGCAAAAGCAAGCATAAAAATACACAACTATTCTAGGCTTTTTGATAGTCACTGGATGAGATATAAACAAATGGCTTTTAAATCAGTTATTTAAAAAAAATGTTCACTAATTTTGTTTAGTAACTGAAAAAGCAATGGATTGCTCAAATGATTAATGAAAGTCAATTGCTTTAAAAATAATGGGGCTCCTGTGTGGCTGAGGTGGTTAACCATCCCACTTTGGCTCAAGTCATGATCTCACGGTTAGTGAGTTCAAGCCCCGCGTCTGGCCCTGTGCTGACAGCTCAGAGCCTGAAGCCTGCTTTGGATTCCATATCTCCCTCTCTCTCTGCCCCTCCCCCACTCCTGCTCTGTCCTCTCAAAAATAAACAATTAAGAAATTTTTTTAAAGAAAAATAGCCATAAACATATAAACATCATAGTGGATTGAACTGTACCCCCCTCTCCCCACTGAAAGATATATCCAAGCTCTAACTCCAGTATCTATAAATGTGACCTTATAGGGAAAGAAGATCTTTGCATATATAATTAAGGATCTCAAGATAAAATGCTGCTAAATTTAGGGCACCCTAAATCCAATGACTAGTATCCCTACAAGAGAAAGGTAAAGAGGATGTGAAGTACTGAGACACACGGGAGAGAAGGCCATGTGAAGACACAAGTGGAGATTGGAGTTATACAACTTCAAGATAAGGAATGTCAGGTCTACCAGAAGTTTATAAAGCAAAGAAGGAAGCCCTGCTAGAGTTTCTAGAGGGAACACAACTCTGATGAAACCTTGGTTTTGGACTTTTGGTCTCCAGAAATGTGAAAGACTCAAATTCTGTTGTTTTAGCCACCAAGTGTGTGGTACTCTGGTACAGCAGCCACAGGTACCAATCTGATAATCCCACAGTGCTCTGAAAATAATAGGTGAGATATATATACCTGAAGTTATATATGTATAACTTTAATTATATATATGTGTATATATATATACATACATATATATACATATATATATACATATATATACATATATATAATACATATATATTATATATACATAAATTACATATATATAATTATATATACTATACATATATATAATTATATATACTATATATAATGTTATATAAAGGTATATATATATTGTATATATATATATTATATATACAATAGATATATGATAACTGACTTAATAAACAGAAGTAACAATCAAATGATCCCCAAATGTTTGGACTAATGTCATTATGTACATCTGCATTACTCGAATCCATCTGTGTAGTTACCCATAGAGTTTCTTAAAAATAACCATTTCTGGGCCCCAGTCTAGAACCATTAAGTAAGATTTCTAGAGGTTTAGTTTAGACACAGATATTTTTAATTTCTTCAGGTAAGTACTAAAACTTATGCCTGGCATATTACGAAAAAATTCTAAAAAAGTTGATAAACATGTTTACATATAAAAATATTATATACATATATATGATATAATTATATATAACATTTTATATAGCATACATACACTATAAATGTACATTCTCTCTTTAGATACTTATATATATATATGTATATATATGTATATGTATATAAGAGATATATATCATTATCTCTTATAAAATGCACATTTTTAGGACCAAAAAATGATCTTTAATAAATGCACCTCATAACATTAGGTTTTCAGAGAGAATATTCAGAGATTAGGATGTATTTTACATTAAATGTTTATTTATTTTGAAAGAGAGATAGATGGTAGAGGGGCAGAGAGAGCGAGCAAGAGAGAATCCCAAAAAGTCTTCCTGCTGTCAGCACAGAGCCTGACACGGGGCTCAGTCTCATGAACTACGAGATCATGACCTGAGATGAAACCAAGAGTCAGATGTCAGATGCTTAACTGACTGAGACACCCAGGCACCCCAGGATGTAGTTTAAAGACCTTGTTAATTTATATTAAAAATGTAAGTACTTAGTTCATACATTTCTAAAGCAAGTTGACAGAAAACCTCTAACTCTTATTAAATAGCTGACTTGCAGTTGTAGATCAGATTGTACTTTCCAAAGAAAATCATCTTCTGTTTTACGTCTACTGATTAAATAATACTTAGTCCCTAATACTATTCATATTTCACTAAGTTCCATCCTCCAAATAAACTCTCTCATTGCCACCCTTTCAAATATCTTTAGCTGAGTGGAATACAGACAAAAAAAATTCTGAGTAATTAAAGAAGTAAAAGAGGTACATCAAATTCTAAATGTTGCATAGTTAAAAGTAACTCCCCCAGATCTTAAAAAAAATCTCCTGAGAGTACAAAAATGGAAAAAGTCATTTTTGTCAAAGATGGCCACTACTATAAGAACATAAGGGAGAAACAAACCCAGAAAGTAATAAAGACTAATTGCTGAACAAAAAACAAAGTCTGTGGATTTGGTGTCCATAGTCAAACAATTGCATATCAGATATAGAGAGTATGAATATGAACTAAGATAATTCTACCAACATTTGTGATGTTTTAAATTTTTAATTCTAGAGCAAAAACCCAGACTCTAACATATGGGCATTAAAGTAGAATTATCAACACTCCTTAGGAACTTAATATGCCTTCACTTACCCTTCTTCTCTCTTATTATACCCGTACTTGTTCATGTGATAGATACCCAAGGCAGCCATCAAATTCAACAGTGCCTCCGATCTTTAGTCTACAAAGTAGACGGAATTAATAATGCATAAATAAAATTGAGTGGGCTGAGTTGGATACTACTTAAATAGCCTAAAACATCAGACATTACCAAACTGCTTTGGTTTTTAATAATTGTTCCATACCTCAATTTACGTTAACTTTCATGATCCTCTTAGTTTTTCATGTCTTCTGCTTTCCATTTGCACCAGGCTCACATTAACTTGTTTAACATTCACCATCAGATATCCCTATTCTTAAAACTCTAAATATATATTTCAAGTTTAATGAAACTTAATCATTAGGATATATAAAATTAAGCAGGACAACATCAAGAGCATCTTCTTCCTTCATTGTGAGGTAAGTTCATAAGGGTACCCTGTGGATACTTTCAGGTTCACATTGAATCTAGTCATCTATGGATCTCAGGATTATTAAAGGAGGCAGAAAGCCAAGAGGGGAAAGGTAGTGGCACTGGCAAATACAGGAGGAGTTAATGGCAATTGCTCAAGTCGAAAATAATTTTGGAGAAGTTAATGATTTTGAATGCATTTGCTAGGTTCCATTAGGACCTAATGTCAATTCTACCTGTTAATATCACTCACAACATGCACTTTTTGCTGATAGTGTAGAGATGTTTTATTTTACATCTGAGTGATGAGAATTCTATGACTAGATAATTGTAAGCATTATTTTATTGGAAATTTAAGGAAAAGAAAAGTAACATTGGTTTTTTAAACAAATGCCTCCAGCTCACTGCCCTTCACTGATGTCAAAGGTCAGATTAACTAGCTACCATGAATTGCAGTAAAAAATTACACAACCTTATAGTTTGCATAAAGAATATTGATATAATGTCTTAAACTAATGTTTCTTTTCACCTCTGAAGAATCTATCATCCATCTTCTCCTTCAGAGTGATGACCTAAACCAAAATGTGATCCAAAGAAGGAAAAGGTTTAAAAATACCTGACTTTGTGTCCTTCACAAATTCACTAGGGAAAGCAGAGGAAAATGCACCTAAAGATAAATGGTAGATCTTACCAGTACTAAACAAGAGGAGAGTCAATCATTTATCTAATGAAAATGTGTGAATTCCATAGTTTCAAGGTTTAATTTCATGTAATTACTTCAGAATTTTTCAAAGGGATATGTACCAAGTATTGACTTTAGGAAATTCATGAGCAGATAGTAAGTTTTGTAAATGGCCTTTGACAACTCTTCACTTTTAATGGAAGAAATGTGTCAGAAATACAACAGGAAATCTCAAATCCTACCATTTTGATAAGTTAAACAATTTTGTTTCTAGTTTTTCTTCCAACTCCTGTATATTTGCATTCATTCTCATACACAACTGTAACATCATTCTTTATAAAAAATGTTTATAATTATTATATGCCATTTAAAATTCAATTAAGGTGATGTAACATTATTTATATAAGCATTTCTCAACGTTTGGACATTCACTCTTAGAACTTTTTGAACAAGGTTGACTTTTTAGTTTTCTAAAATGCATTATCAAATAATATTATGTCTCAAAGAAAACCAGTAATAATTTAATATTTTCTCATGAAAATCACGATTAACAAGAAAAAAATCCATTAGCATGATGATTTACTTGAGTATGTGTAACTACAGACACTTCTTCATGATGTACTTTTGACCAAGTTTTAAATTATCTTCTCTATGAATTACACATGTTTTTCTGCAACAGCAAGATTGCCAACATTTAACTATGGCTAAACAAGCACAGTCTTTTATTTTATGTGAATCAGACTGTATTTCAAACACTGAAAGACATTTGTGCTTGAATAGTATGTGCAAAATCACATCAGGATTTATGTCTTCAGATGCAATATAAAGGTCATACTATATTATTTCATGAAGTTATTTTTCTCTGCCTAGATTTCTTTCATCTTCTCATTTAGTAAACATGTGCTGAGTTTCTAACACGTGTCAAGCGTTGAGCTAAACCCATCCTCTCTGCGTCACTGGATCATTGTCTTCTGTCTCCTTTGCTATATGTGTGGTTAAGTAGCTATGTTTCTTTATTTCTAACTTAGAATCACTCAGTCTCTGACTTTTAATATACCTTTCTACCCACCCATTTGTCTATATTCCTTCCTCTCTTCATTTATCAGCTATTCTGTTTTTAAATTCACCTAAGTTTTTAAATTCAAAGATGTGTTTGGTCTTAAGATTTATTGAACAGTTTTGTAGTTTCCTTTCTGTAGATATCCTCCTCCTGTTTTTTGTACATATGCCAATATACAGTATTAGGAAGAAAATAGATAATAGTAATTTTTATAAAAGTAATGATAAACCCAAAATTGATACTATTGTTTTCCAAGTAAACAAGCATAATTTGAAGCGCAAAACACTATTACAAAATTACTTGTATAGCTATTATATTTTATGTTGCTTATAATAAACCAAAATTTTAGATTTCAGTGATAATTACTGAAATTCAATGTTAATTTATTGATAATAAGTGACCTGTTATCACCATATTTTTCAAAATGAATCAAGCAGAGTTTTTTTTTGGAAACTCACCATTATCACTACACCCTGCATACATATGACACTGAACTTAAGCTAATTTAGAACATCACCACTGAGACTGGTCTTTGTGAGTTTCAAAATCCCAACCCTTGAAAATCTCAGGGCACAAATTTAGTGCCGTAAACATAGGTTGGGAAAAACAGAAAAAGCCCATGTCATCTCTCTCCTAGAAAAGATAATACTTTACAGGTTACTTTCACAGAAAGGAGGAAAAATAGAGGAAGTGATGAAAGACAGGTTGTTAAGGAAAAAAAAAAAAAAAAAAAAAAGCTCAATAGAAAGGGACACATGACCAGGAGAGAGAGCCTCACTTCCAACCAGTCCTACACCATCACTTGTCTTTGCCAGAGTCCAAGGAAAGCTAAACAGCATCCACAGCTCTAGGTACCTCTGAGAGTACTTTCTTTGTTTTTTTTTTTTTTTAATTTTTTTTTTAACGTTTATTTATTTTTGAGACAGAGAGAGACACAGCATGAACAGGGGAGGGGCAGAGAGAGAGAGGGAGACACAGAATCTGAAGCAGACTCCAGGCTCTGAGCTGTCAGCACAGAGCCCGACGTGGGGCTCGAACTCACGGACCCTGAGATCATGACCTGAGCCGAAGTCGGACGCTTAACCGACCGAGCCACCCAGGCGCCCTGAGAGTACTTTCTATCGCTAGGGATTCTAGAGCCATTCTGGTTTGTTCATGGGGCTTTATGATAAGGACTTTCCAGTTTGCTGACAGTGTCTGCTGTATACACCCCAAGACTTTTTCAGTCTCATTTGAATTATTCTGGACTACATGCCCTTTCAATGGCCCAGGACACTCATAATCCTTTTAGGTGGAGGGTGAGGCCCTAGACATTGAGGAGAGCAGCAGGCTGTGGGAAGGGGAAGTCTCCCTGAGCCTCACTGTCTGGGACAGAGTGAACCGCATTTCCCCTGACCCAGGTTAGAAATGTAACAAGGACACTGCTATATTAGGACAGAGATGTACATGGCATAAAAAGACAAAAAAGGAACAAAATGCTCTTTTAGGAGCCTTATATCCAGTCCTCTGCATTTTTCCTTTCTCTTACTGCTTTTTATTTTACACTTCTCCACATGCTTAGCTAGCAGCACACTGGTAGTCAAAATTAATGTGTTTTTTCCCTGCCAGTGTTTTGAGATCTCAACACAAGGATGAACAATATGAAATATACCCCATATTATACCTTTATATTCCTCAGGGCTATATTTTTGTCATATATGTTAATCAAGTATGAGAATTTGAATTAAGTACAACACTAATTTTCAAGAGTGCTACTCATGACATTTTGTACTAATTAACATCTTTCACTGAAAGAGCTCAAGAACTCACTAAATAATTATTATCTCCCATTAAAATCTCTGACAAAAAGATGAAAATGATTTCAAGATCAGGTCATGCATTATAGTTTTATTTTGTTTGGGGACATGAAGAGCTTTACCTTATGATAATCTAACTCAGAACACCTGTTTACCACCAGGCAGCACCTGAGTGAAAACTACTCTGTAAGGAGTGGATACTTTTAAGATCTAAAACTTATATTGGTGAATAAAGGAATTCATATTTTCTATTACCATTGGGTAAATCTTAATGATTTCAGTCTGTATAGAAACAAACATGTACACAGAAACTGAAATGCTTTTTATTCTATATTTTTTCTGAATAATGCAACAAAAATGTAATTATAGAGATTAGATTATTTCTCTACCGAAATGCTCAAGCATTTCTCTCTTTCACACACACACACACACACACACACACACACACACACACACACACACAGTCATTCATCTGTTTAAAAAAGCCTATCATATTACAAGCCAAGCACTAGAAGAGGCACTGGAGATACTAAGAACAAACCATACAAAATCCCTACTGCCACAGATCTTACATGTATTTTAAGTAAAAAACTGCTCATGAAGACCTGTGTATGACTATATTACAAACCAACATGTGGTGCCTGGGTGGCTCAGCCTGTTAAGCGTCCAACTTCGGCTCTGGTTGTGATCTTGATGCCCGTGGGTTCAAGCCCTGAAATGGGCTCTATGCTGGCAGCTCAGAGCCTGGAGCCTGCTTTGGATTGTGTATCTCCCCCTCTCTCTGCCCCTCCCCCATTCACTCACTCTCTCTTTCAAAAAGAAACTGAGTAAACATTAAAAAAATTTATTACACAAACAACAAACTTTGAGTTTGTTGCATAAAGGAAAAAGGTTTTGTGTCAATCAAAAAATATAACAATATACTTGTGCTTGTATTTAATGGTATACATAATCATGGCCCTAAGGGGGTTTAAGAGTGCATAGGAAGCAGGTCACTCAAAAGGCAGAGTTGAATACTTACTTTGTAAAATAAAGTAATACCTGATTTTCTCTTCTCATTTTGATCATTTCATATTTAAACTTTAAATTTAACCTAAAACCATGTATTTACATACTCTTTAATCGTCACCATAACTCTTTCCCTCCCCTGTCCTGCTACACACACACATTAGGTCACAGACTCCTGATCTTATTTCTCATCAGCTATAGTTTTTGTTTTGTTTTGTTTTTGTTTAGTTTTCCTTTTGATGCACCCTCACCCAAACTCATTGCAGGGTTTTGCAAGAATCTACATTCTGAGTTCTGGTACCCTAGTTGCCAGCCTGTTTAAAGTCATGAGTCACTGGGCTATGGATGGCCTTCATGAGCTACCATTAGCACTCTGGGGAGAGAAGTGGCAAACCCTCTGGATTCCCAGCTTTGAGATATTATAGGCAGAGGATGGGAAAGATTAAAACAATAGGATGATAAAGAAAAAGGAAGAGAATGGGGACAATTCAATGGTCCTAAATGCCCATCTAACACATTTTCTCTAAGAACCCAAATGAATAAATTTATCTTCAGAGCTTTTTAGATAAATAATTTTGGACACTAACTGATGTGGCCTAAGCCTAAGGCTGCTTCCACACCTGTTTGACAAGCTCTGAAATTCCTTCTTTGCTGGGATCATAGGTCCCAAAACCCATGGGGCCAGGAAGGAAATGTAAGTTGAAGCACCAGGCTGGGATTAAGGCAAGAGCAAGTGGTGCTTATTGTGGGAAGTAGAGATTATATGAATCAGTAAAGGATGCAGCTGCTTCTCAGGTCTTTCTGATTGTTTCTTTTCAAATAATGGGGGTCCAGTGTCACCAAACCTTATTTTACAACAGGAGTGCTGGAAACAGACCTAGTCCAGTTTGCACATACACAACGCTCAGGTTTTTCTAGACAGCAGTGGCTGCCAAAGAAGTCAGAATGATGACGGTTAGCTTCTCACACACAAGGAAAGTAACTTTCTGACCACAATCTGCCACAGAGAGAATTTTTGTTTTACAGAAAAGCTGATTTGCAAGCAAGCAAAAAAAGAAAAAGTTAATATGACATGTTTTTTTATAGAGGTCTCACTCTAGCCTGTTAAGTGCTCCAGTCACAGCCTTGTGAAAGGTTTGCTCAAAGCAGAAACTGCAAGATTCCTGAGGCAGTATTAGGTGCCCTTTTGTTGGCATGCTACAATTTTGAAAACTCCTAAACAAATGGCTATACCAAGGGCAGATTAAGAAACCTGGGGCGCCACCCCCCAAGGGATGCAGGATAGAGATTTGGGTATGAATCACAGTCAATTTTGCAGAATTCAGAAATGTATGTGTGCAGCCAATGTGTATATTGTGCCAAATACCTTTAATTTCACTTCTGAAACCTAATTCCAACATCCATTCAAACTAAGTAAAAAGACCAAAATTTTACCGATAAAGATTCATTTTTGAAAAAAAGCCAAAGGAGGCTTAGAACAGCTGTCTCAGATGTGTGGCCCTGACTGCAAATTACTAGCTTTGGCTGACTGCAATGAGAATTAAAATTAAACTAACATGCAGAGCCACGGTTGTGCATTAATTACCCTGAAAGTATTTTATATTACAGACATGTTACCAAGAAGATTCATATATTTTGTGTAAAATATCTTCATTTTAAAGTCAAATTATTTCTTCAAATATTGTTACCAAATAAAACATACATTCATTTGGCAAGCTGCTGTTCCGTGGCCTTCGCTTTAATAAAAGTTTGAATATTTTTTGTTAATAGAGTTAAATACCTCGAAATGCTAATGAGGATATTTAATAAAGTAGAATGAATGAGTTTCAGCATGAATGTAAAGGACTACCAGCCTTTTTCTACATGAGAAATATATATGGCAAGAGTGAGAGGGGAATGGAGAGAAGGATATTCTAATACAAAAAAAAAAAAAAACAGAAAAGGAAAGGAAAGGAAAGAGAGAAGAGAAGAGAAGAGAAGAGAAGAGAAGAGAAAAGAAAAGAAAAGAAAAGAAAAGAAAAGAAAAGAAAAGAAAAGAAAGAAAAGGAGAGCAGAGAGGAAACAAAGACCACAATAACTAATTGGCTGCTTCCCCAATTCTGCAGCCAGTTACCCCACACATCCTTCTGGGTTCAGGGCAGGGAGCAACAGCTGGGCCACAGAAGGGTCTTCTTTGGATAAATGTATATCTTAGCCTCGTATCAAGGACAGATCTCACTGTGTATCACTTCCTGGAATATTTTGTGTCTTTATTCTTGGTACAAAAATATTTTACTCTATTCTCCAACATCTAATTGCAGTGTGGTTTTTTATCAGCCTTTTAAAAGGAGTAAGAATTACTGAATCATGATCTTTGGAAGTTGGGTCTAAGCAGACTATTTTTAAAGGCTCCACATTTTTGGAAACCAATTTGACAATAAATTATATTTTTAAAAAATGTAAAAAACAATAAAGGCTCCACAGATAATTATGATCACACTAAAGTTTGAAAATTACTTCTTCATTTATTAATTAAACAATCAACATAAGCTTAGGCAACTTAAAGCACTGTCCCACCACGTAGGACTCATTAAGAGAGAAAAATAGACAAGACTGGAAAAAACAAGAGAGGTGGTTTGTATATGGTCTTCTTCATAGAGTGCAAATCCCCAACCCCTACCACTCACATGCCATTCTTAGAACCCACTTCCTTTGTTTGACTGTTTCTTCACCTTTTATTTCTCCCCTCTTAACCATTTCTTCTGTCCTCTCTACCTCAGCCTTATTTTCTCAAGACCTTGCTTACTCTAATTAACTTACTGTATTTTACCACTTCAATCATTTATCAACTTAACACTTCTCTAGCAACTTTTTAAATATAAATATCTCATTTTGGTATACTCAGGCTTGATTGTGGTGGTGGCTACACAACTCTATATGTCTGTCCAAACTCATAGAACTATACAATACATTAAAAAGGTGAATTTTACTCCCTCTCTCTCTCTGCCCCTCCCACGCTTGCATGCTCTCTCTCGCTCTCAAAAATAAACATTAAAAAAAAATTTTTTTAAAGGTGAATTTTACCATATGTAAATTGTATGTAAATAAACCTGACTTCAAAAATAATTTTTATTTTTAATTTTTTTAATGTTTATTTTGACAGAGAGAGACAGAGCATGAGTGGGGGAAGGGCAGAGAGAGGGAGACACAGAATCTGAGGCAGGCTCCAGGCTCTGAGCTATTAGCACAGAGCCTGATGTAGGGTTCAAACTCATGGACCACGAGATCATGACCTGAGCCAAAGTCAGAGGCCCAACTGACTGAGCCACCCAGGTGCCCCAATAAATTTTATTTTTAAAAATCCTGTGTTCAGTTCCATTTGCTTCTGAGTCTACAAATGGGGAGAAGAGAAGCAGAAAAGAGTGGATATAAATTTTGCAAGGCTTATTAAACCAGCATATTTGTGCTTTAATACACCTTTACCAAGTTGAATAGTTAAAAAAAAAATCCAGGCATGTAGCTTCTATTACACACTGAAATTTAGTCTACGGACACAACCAGTAAATTGTGGCCAAAGGGGTACAAATTAGGGAAGAAGTGGTAAAGATATCTTTCTACTATTTTATAATTTGAGGTTCAAGTTTCTCCTGGACTGAAAGGTAAGTACACTATTTTTCTCACTGCCAACTTTAAGAGGAAAAAAATGTCTCCTTTTACATAAAGAAGAATTGGACTCTTTCTTTGATAGTAGGCAGTCTTCCCATAGGATCTCATCAGTAGAGCTATTAGATGGTCAAAGGATAATATAATTTAGTAAAATTTTATAAATGTGTTTCCTCCTAAGAAATGTTTCATTAGATGCTTTAATCACTAGAATTATAATGAGAGCCCTGGAACTGTAACAGAAATGATTCATCAGGTTTATGCAGCTCTTACAGAAGTCCAATCCCATAAATTGTCTTTAGTGTTCTATCTTGGCTGAGTTTTAATTACAATAGGCCAATTAATTTGGTCAAGACTTCTATGTCCATGCAGATATACAGCTAATGTACCTTCTAGAAATATTGTTTTAAATCTCATTTGTTTTTATATATTCTTCTGATAAATTGCTAATGAGATTTCTTAATATTGGAATTATTTGTATTAGGTATTTGGGAGATTTGTTTTAACGTACAGTAATAAAACACTGCCACTTGCCATTTTATTTCCCTCAGTGTAAGTCAATATTTTAAATCCATATTGTGTGTTTATTTTCCTTATGCCCACATCTAATAGCATGCCCTTTATTTCCAGGTTGCATGGTCAACTGCCTCCATTTTCCAATAACATAGCATTCATAAGAGAGAATGAGTCTCCACTGACTATCAGTAAAGTTTGATTTCCTGTTTGATTTTTGTTCGTAATTGATAATTTCACTAGTCTATGTTTCATAGTTAAATTTCAGATGGTTTGGGCTAACAAAAACACAAGGAAATGTCACTAGCTGACCAAATGGTGGTTTTACAAATTGAAAAATTGGGTAGTTTCCAGTATAACTAGTGATTTCCAAATCCTCGGAAGATCCTTCTTCCCCCAACTTGTTTCCTATTTATTAGATTCCTTTCCTAATTCACCTGACTTCATGAAATTCCAAGTCTACTATCTTTCATCTCTTCCAGACTTCCTGCATTTCACGTTTCAAGATCTTCAAAACACTCTTAATGTCAGCATTTCAGATATTTATTCAAAAACCTTCTAAAATACAAATATCCTCGGGGGAAATATCAGCCACTGACACCTCAATGAATTTAATTTCAATAGAAGGCAGAGTAGAATGAGAAAGAAAGAAAACATTATTTTGCAGTTCAGAAAGAATTGATTTTTATCAGGATTTCAAGGCTCAGGACAACCAGAGGTTCATATAACTCTTACTCATTTATAACATTAAGATTCCCATCTCTTTACTGAAACCAAGTTTTTCTAAGTAGAAAACAGATGAAACCTGTATACTCAATGGAGAAAGGACTGCTGGTAAGAAGCCTGGGATGACAAAATTGGGAAAGTTAAAGATTCAGAAAGTTTTTAAGTGATGTAGTAATATGTGGCATAAAGACCCAGAAACCAAACAAGTTAAAGTTACTAAGACTGAATCCAATGGAATTCCTTTTCAGATAATTCAGGTATACTGTGATAAAACATTTTCAAAATTATCCATAAAATTTTATGAATTTTGTTTTGAAATATCACTTAAATATTTTTTTCTTATTTTCTTGAGATTAGAAAAGAATTTTGTTGCCTTTTCACCAGAAATGAGCTCTTTCAAAGTGAGCTCCTTTAAAGGCAATTCAGAACTACCTATGATCTGAATAATCTATTTTTATCAGAAAAAAAAAAATATGAGTAAGTTACCAGATGATGGGTTTTTAGTTCTCCATTAACAGCCATTTGCTAAGATTTCACGTTACTACTTTAGTGTCTATTTTTAGGATGTTGTTTAATGAATCACATTAAGTGGCAGCTCAATTTCACAATCTAGCTCATGTGATCACAGCTATGCAGGAAATGACTATCTGATCCACAGAATGATCCTTTGCCACAACTGCCATTTTAATCACATTATATATAAACAGCTTCAACTAGAAATCTCTCAGGCAGAATTTTTATAATACTTAATAGTGAGTTTCTACCTGCTCTTGTTACTAAATCAGCTAAATATCAGTCCCCAAACTAAAAATCTGGAAATTCTATTTTATTTATCTCTATTCTTAATCTTTTACATTCTAACAATTGCCAAGTTAATATAATCCCATCATTTTCTTCTCATATTTTATCACTACTATGTTTAAGAATGACTATAGTCTTCCCAGTATCAACTAAAAAGAAGTATTTTATGTACATATTT